>NW_027210855.1:322500-330000 GCF_029030835.1 Brachyistius frenatus | reverse complement strand
GTGATCGACCCCCCCCCCCCGAGGAGGGGAAAGGAAAAAAAAAAAAAGAAGAAATAAATAAAAAAAGAAAAAGAAACGTCCGGTTCCCGTCTGCGGTTTTGGTAATTAGTCCGTGTCCCGTGGTTGAACACGCTCTCCGCTTCCCGTCTTGTAATTTCCTGTAAAAAAAAAAAAAAAAAACCCACGCTGCTGCTGCTGGCATTTCTTTCTTTCTTTCTTTTTTTTTTTTTTTTTTCTTTCTTTCTTTCTTTTTTTTTTTTTTTTTTGCACATTTCTTTTTTCTTTTTTCCGTCTCGGGAGTTTTTCCGAGTCCGTAACGGCCGATGTTCCGTGAGTCGACGAGTTCGTGGCGGTTCCTCGGGACGGAGAACCAAGCCCCCCGCCCCCACCCCCCTCCCGCCGCGCTAACATTTCAGGTGCTTCTTGCTGGTCATGTCGTTCCAGATGCGGTGCATCTCCTCGGGGGAGATCTGGTGCACGGTGACCACGCGGCGGTAGCGGCAGAGGCTGTACGCCATCTTCCAGTGGTTGAAGCCGCTGTTCTGGAACGGGTGGATGCCCAGCTTGCGCAGGCACACGCCCACGTACACGTCCTCCAGGTGCAGCAGCCGCGTGTGCAGCGACGTCTTGTAGACGAGCTCGGCCACGTCCGCCGAGAAGACGTAGCCAGTGCCGGAGCAGAAGGGCGGGTACTTGCTCTCCGGGTACAGGTCGCGGGGCATGTACCACTTGCTGCGCATGTCCCGGATCGGCCCGCCGTTGATGACGTAGCCGGTGAAGTAGCGCCGCCGCGGCTTGGTGGCCGGCTTCAGCAGGTTGTAGACGAGGTTCTCCATGTTGACGAAGATGTCGCTGTCCGTCTTGAGCACGTACTGCGCCCTCGGGCAGAAGGTGGCGACCCAGCGCATGCCCATCAGCGTCTTGAGCGTCAGGTTGTGGTACGAGTCCACGAAGTCCTCCACCACCACGTCGTGGAAGATCTGGCTCTCCTGCTCCACCATCTGGTTGAGGACGCCGTCGGTGCTGCGGCCCAGCAGGAAGAGCGTGACCACGCGCACCTCCGGGAACGTGCTCTCGTCGCCCCACGTCTCCCGGATGGCCTGCCGGGCGTCGAACTCCTTATGCGTGGTGCTGATGAGGATGACGAGGAAGGGCGCCTCCGCCTCGCACTTCCCGGCCTCGTTGACGAGGTAGCCGAAGTCGTGCGGGTTGAGCGAGCGCGTGCGGACGTTGCCGAAGGTGGCGTTGCCGCCCGCCCTGGGCGCCTTGCGCATCGGGATGGCCGGCTGGCCCGCGTACGAGGTGGACGGCCGCGACACGCTCAGGTACCAGAGGGCGCTCGCCCAGCAGACCACCGTCAGCAGGTACAGGCAGGAGACCTTCGAAGGCATCGCGCCGCGGGGCGTTACCACGGGCGACGGGGCTGGAAGCGTCGAGGCCCCGCCCCCATGGGCTGTTGCTGCTGCTGCGGCCTCCGCGACGCGGCGGGCATCGACGTCCGGGACGTACCGACTCCTCCCCCCACCCCCCCGCTGGCTAGTGGCGGCGGCGGCGGAGACGTCTTGCCATGTCGTCGGCCTCACGGCGGCCCGCCGCGGCTGGCGGGGATCCTTTCAGCGCTCGGCGACGGCATCTACGGGAAAAGAAAGAAAGAGAGACGAGGTTGATGGATCCGGGGATTTATATCGACGACAAGACGTATGGAACGCTTCTCATGCCACGGCCCGGCAGTCTGAGGAGGAGCAGGAGGAGGAGATGAACAAGGCGGAGAAGGTGAAATGATCTCACGGGGGGAGGAGGGGGAGGATTAATATCCACCCCCTCCTCCCCTCCTCCCCACGCCCCCCCCCCCCCCACTTGGCTCCGCCCTTCAACGTCCGACCGAACTCCATCTTTACATATTGGGCTCCTTGAAATAAAGCCGCTCGCTGTGTTTTCGGAGCCGCTGGTCTCTTAATTGGACCGACGCGACCCGTAACGATGAATTTAAGAACTCCTCAATGTGGAATATTTATCCCGGTCAAAAGGAGGTTTTAAGAGGCGCATTCAAAGCAAACTAAAGCTAATCCCCTCTTTACAAACAGACGTAATCTCTTCGGAGGCAGCAGCTTTTATTTCTGCTCTTCTTCTGCGGGGAATACTTTTTCTTTCTTACTACATATATTTATATATATATCGTGCACAGCGGATGATGAACCCCCCTAAAAAAAAGTGCTATAGATCCTATTAGAGATACCGAAATGTGCAACGATGCTTCTCTGTTTTAAGATGGAAGCGGCGGCGATAAGAGCGACTCCCTCTTTTATATATATTTCTTTTGCTTGTTTTCGTCAGGACTTTTCTCTTCTTCTTCTTCCTCCGCCTCCTCCTCCTCCTCCACCTCCTTCTCCTCTCCCACTATCTCCCTCTCCCTCTCTCAGAGTCATCAATCTCACGGTCCAGTAGAATCCATCTCATCACGGGGAGGGCTTGCTTTTCCAACACCTCCTCCTCCTCCTCCTCTTCCTCATCACATCCCTCCTTCTCTACTCCAGCGGGCGGTTGATCCATCTTTATATGTCTCACTACCCCCCCCCCCCTCCACCTCCCCCGCCCACCGACCCCATTTTTTCCCCCTTCCCCTCCTCTCTTCTCCTTTACCTCCATTCTGCGTTATTTTTTATTCCTGCACTCGACTCCCAACTTATCGACGAGCCTTCTACCGTAATCAGTCCTCCCTAAAGCCTCCTCCCTCCTCCTCCCACCACCTCCTCCTCCCTCAAAAACAAAACAACAACACTAAGTCACCATATTCCACCTTGTTTTCACCTCCAGTGGAGTCCATTGGTTTTTCTTCCCCCTTCATCCCCTAGAATGACCCACATCTGTCTTCTGGTGATGCACCTCACGGAAACACAGAGACCCCCCCCCCTCCACACACACACCCCCACCCCTCCTCCCTCCCACCAAATTGAAAGATGGCTCTATCGTTTCACGCCGCCGCGTCGCTCTGGATTTCGCCCCGGCGCTCCGAGGGCCGCCGCCGCCTCCTCCTCCTCCTGCACGTGGTTGCACTTCCGAGGAGGAGGAAAAAGCCCGTTTTTTTTTTTTTTATTGTAAATAAATATACATACGCGGCTCGTGCAGCGTCAGACAGTCGGCAGCAGCGGCGATCATTTTGTGGTTAGCGGAAGATAAATTCAGCCCAAACGGGGACCGAGCAGGCGGCTGACTCGGCCGGAGTGTTTGCCAGACGAAGGACGTGACAGATTCCTGCCGGAGTGGTTCAGTCTCGACCGCTTCCGTTTTGATTTTCGTGTTCAGCCTCTTCCTCCCGCTCGCGTGCGCGTCAACGCTCGGCCGCCGCTTCACGAGGCGCGTTTAACTGCAACTGACGCGCTCCGTTGGTCCGTTTTCGCACGCAGCCATTTAAGGGAGGTGCCGACTCCACTGTGCTGAACTTCTCGCCGTTTTAAACCCGGTGGCCAAAATAATAGAAACACCCGTCGGTATGATGCAACACGAGTCAACAACGCTCCACGCCGCAGCAACAAAAATAACCGTAGCGTTTCATCTGCAACTGTTTGAAATTGTATCTGCAGCAGAATATCAATATTACAGGGGGAGAGGTTTATTTATTTGGTGATTACATCAAACTCACAATCGTAACCCACCTCTATTCCCGTTTCAGGATTTTCCCCTTTGATCTCGTCCCGCTTTAATCTTCCACTTCCCGCCATTCCCTTTGTGACATCACGCCGCCGTCGACCAATCGTCTCTCGGCTCGGAAGCTGTTCTTTAAATATCGCTTCTGTCGTCCTGCGTCTTTTGATTTAATAAGCCTCGTTGTACACTTGCAGTTGATGTCTCCTTGGTGAACTATTTCATCAGGGAGCGATTCCTCGCATTCGCACGCGCGTTACCATGGCTACCGGGCGATTTGCATACATCCCCTATAAAAGGTTTCCAGCCAGACGGTTTCTTGCTTAACAAAGATTTAATCGGCGCTCTGGAAGCTAAAAAGCTGCTTTGCTTTCACACCGAGGCTGAACTGCATCCAACAGGTTAAATATCGCCTCCGGCCGTGTTTCGGGAAACATACTCTGCTTAGAATAATGATGTGGCCTGTTGTGATTTCACACATTCAGCAGAGGAATCCAGAAGCAGCTTCCCGGAGTTCAAAACTCTCATTCGTCTTTCCCACAGGGCGACGCTCAAACGGGGGAGGGAGCACATTATGGTGACAAACGAGGACGAGCAAAAAAAAAAAATGGGCCGTGACGTGACAATGACGTAAAAATAACAACTGGGGAGTGTCAGCAAAATCTGGCTAAAAAAAAAACATGGTTAAAAGTTGACGACCTGCTGATAAACATCACGCCGTTTGAAAGCGTAACTCTGAAATACCACGTTGCGGTAAAAACAGCGTGTGAAAAGGGAAAACATTTTTTTTTTGATAACATCAGTGCAATAATTACAGTTATTATTAACACCTATTTAAAGGGCTCCTTGCCAATGATCTGCTAAAAATGAGCCGGTTGTCATGACAGCGTGGTGACAGGCCCGAGTGAGAGAGAGAGAGAGAGAGAGAGCCTGGTAGGAAATAGTGTGAGTGTGTGTGGAGGGGGGAGGAAGGGAGGGAGGGAGAGAGGGGGGGGGGGATGCAGTCAGTCTGCAGCGTGAAGTGTTTTGAACATGATCCCCTCTGGGAAGCCAATTTAGCCGCCTCCCCCGGAGCTCCGCGGCGCCGGCCGCCGCTCCGTTACACTTCACACCAGATTCGGAGCCTCCACGTTACGACCCCCCCCCCCTTTTTTTTTTTTTTTTTTTTTTTTTTTTGTGCGGCAGCAGAGAAAATACTTCCAACATTTATCTCTTTAAGCGAAAAAGAAGGAGTGGAATCGGACCTTTTTTTTTTTTTTTTACCACGTTATTGACTTGGATTTAAGGCTACATTTCAAGCACAATTACCCAGCGTGCTCTTTTTCTGGCTGCGAGTTTTGGGACTTTGGTGAAACCGAACAACAACAACAACAACAAAAAAAGGCACTTTAAAAGGGATCCCCCTTCTTCTGCTGCTTTTCAACTATAAAACCTCTCAACTCTACGTCTTATTCGATTGGCCGTTAGAGGCAACCGCAAACCGTCGTGCCGCCATAAAACAACATGTTACCGGGCAGCAACCAACAGCGGTTTGGAGCAGGTATTGACCGTATTTGGGCGAGCCGGGGGCGGAGCGAGCGGTGGATCTGACACCCGACAACGTTGCGTTTACACCACCGATAGCCGTAACCTGACTGCACCACAGGCCTGTCAATCAAATAGACACGCCCCTTAAAAACACCGTTTTTTGAGGCTTATTTTCTAATAAATGACGGATTATTTTCAGATGGACCTCCAGAAAACTAATAAAAAAGGAGCGACTTCAGCTAAACAACAACCGAGATAACTTCGAATTTCATGAGACGTTGAATGGGAGTCTACGGAGGCTTTTTAAAGCCGACCTCTGGTGGCCCTCGGCGGTATTGCAGCTTAAGGCGCTTCTGCATCGGCCCCATTTTTTTCAGACCTGCAGGCTGACGTCCACTTTTATATACATTCGATGGCTTTCACATATTTAATCAGCATCAATCAGGAAGAGAAGAAGAACGTCGCAACCGTGCAAAATGATGAGTCGGTTAAATCAGTACGCCGACGACTCACTCTTGTACTTTAATACGTTTCGAGAGCCGCATCTATCATGAAAACTGCGGTCAAAATTGCGAGCATTAGAAGTCTGGAGCTGAAATGAAATAGCACTAGTTAAATCTACACATCACATTTATTCTTTGTGACTCTAATTTGGGTTTTATCCGGAGTCATGGACGGCAGGTGTGTTTGTGGCTTTGAGCGAAGATAACGTTGCCCCCAGGTGTGTCGTCGCGCGACCCTCGCGGTGTTCTTCTGCAACATCGTGACACTTAGCGTGTAATTTAAAACCAACTTTTGAACATCTCCATGTAGTCAAAGCACAAAAAAAAAAAAAAATCAGCGGTTATGTTGACGTTTCATGGGCTGAAAACTAGTTTCACTCGACAGTCTTCACCTGCTATTACAGCTGAAGATGTGAAATGTTCATTAAATATGTATGTGACACGCTGAAAGCTTTCGTTTTATTTATTTTTTTCATAAGCAACTTTCTGCACACTTTCTGAAGGACCTAATACAGAACTGTCAAGTTGAAAAGGTTGAAATATTGATAGTGATTAAAGTTTAATTGGAAGCTTCTTCTGAAATGCGCCCGACGCCATCAGCGAGATAAATACTCCGGAGACGAATCACCTCTGTTTCGTTCTGCAAAAGCAGAACAGGTGCTACAGGCAGCTGGGTGTCGACGGTCCCGTACGTTTGTCTTTTAAATGGTTAAAAATCAAAAGCCTCTTTTCTACACACATCATTTTTCCAAAATAAAAGCAGCTGTTAAAAGTTTTCTTTCCGGTTCAAGCTTCACAACTTCTCACAACTATCAGGTAGGCTATAGCGACCCGCAATCGAGCTGACGCTCGAGTTATTATATTTTTTTTTTAGGAGTCATCATGGAGCTACTGTTTTAGCCCCGCCCACAAAATCCTGAACAACAAAATGATGAGAAATGGTTTAAAATTCAGAACAAGAAGGATTTCAGCAACTATTTTCTCATATTTGTAGTGCGTTTAGAAGCAAATCTCACCTCACCTTTTTTTAAAAAAACAAACAAAAGCCGTGAATTCATCAGCTTTGTTGTCTTTACAATCGACTGACCTCTACGGGCCGGAGCAGAACGAGCCGGCGGGGCTCCAGCGACGTGGGAGTTTCAGTCTCGTTTAATGTTGCACCGCATAATTGATTGCAGTCATTAGCGCGGCGTGGGCTGACCTCGCTGGCGGGAGGGGGGCTCGCGAGTCGGCACGACAGGGGGAGGGGCGGGGGGGGGAGGAAAACAAAGTCGGAGGGTGGCTGGGTATAGACTTTAATGGGTTTCTGTTGTGGTGGAAAGAGACGACACATCTGAAGGTAAATAAATCATATTCCCAGCGCGGCGCGCTGACACCTTACATTCAACCGCTGCCTGCTTTCGTATTACAGATTTAATGATTGGCGGGGATGCGAGGAGGAGGGGAGGGGGGGCAGAAACAGCGAGCAGCCGGCGTCACTCGCGGTTTTCAGCAGCGCTGTCAAGGCGTTTAATTCTTTACACACCGGCGCCGCGACGATGGAGTTTGAAAGCGAGGCGCGACCCGTAAATATTGTTCAAAGAGGGTACGAAAACTGACTCGAGGGCGTTGTGATATCGTCTCCGGGGAGGAGGGCGGGGGTGGGGGGCGGGGGGCTTTGTGATGACTGAGGAAACAGCTTCCCTCCAACCACGGCCCACCTTAAGGATCCTTCGAGAAATCGTCAGGTACTTTTTTCACGCCGCTATCAGGAGTAGGCCGATGGATTGACACGTCTTGAATGAATAATCGACGAAGAGATTTGTTTCACGGCAACAAACAGTACGGC
>NW_027210855.1:307500-317500 GCF_029030835.1 Brachyistius frenatus | reverse complement strand
CACACACACACACACACACACACACACACACACACACACACACACACACACACACACACACACACACACACACAGCTCCACCATCCTGCAGGAATCACAGCAGGCGGCCGGGGCCGCCTTTGAATGATGCGAGCGGATGGCGTGATGACCCGCGGTCCGGCGGGGGCCCCGAGGCGGCCGCGGGGCCCCCGCCGAGGTGATGCGGCTATCCGCAGCCCAGCGAGACGTCCCGGTCAGAGGCCGCGCTGCTCAGCGTGCCCCCGGTAGATAAATGATTCCACCTGTCAGAGCCGCTGAGCTTCAGCTTCAACTTCACGCGGGTGGAAACATGTTTTTGAGTCAATTTCTCCCTCGGTGTTGTTTGTTTGTTTGCGCGTGTGTGTGTGTGTGTGCGTGTGTGTGTGTGCGGATACTTTTGAGGAGGATGTTTGGCTTCGACCTAAACCCTGACAGAAATACACACTCGAGCTTTCATTGTTCAGTCAGGCTGTCAGACACCATTTGACATCAAACACACACACACACACACACACACACACACACACACACACACACACACACACACACACACACACACACACACACACACACACACACACACACACACACACACACACAAGACTATGAGCTTCTGACCTCTGGCGAGTCGTAACAAACCTTTTGTGCTTGTTGCGATCAAAAGTGTTTGATTCGGTCATTTTAATGTGAAAACCACATTTCCCACAAACCCGTCACTTCCTGTTCTTCCGGTTGAAGAATTATTTAAAAAAAATGTTTTTTGTTAATTAAGCCAGTTTTTGTTCTTCGTGCTGTTAATACTGTCGGCGCGGCTTCTGCTGACGGCATTTTTCTGCGGCGAAATAGCCGGTGTTAAAAAACAAAATGGCAAGAGTTACACACCGGCCGTTGTTATGGCGAGAAAACGATGAAGAGTGAAAGGCAGAGAAGAACGGAAAAAAAAAAAAAAAAAAAAAAAAGATGGAGGGAAACCAAATGACCGTAATATATCTGCAGTGGCTTTAATGGGATTTTTTTTTTTTTTTTTTTTTTTTTTTTTTTTTTAAATCGATACCAGTGACTCGACGATTATCCGGCCAAAAGTGCTGAGGCGTCAACTTTTCACACCTTGTAAATAAAACGGCCATTAGATGACTCGACGGCCGCTTAAGAGCGTTCCTCTAATTAGGATTAAGGAGACGGGAGAGTTGAAAGTTTAATAAGTTTCCTCATTACAACAATAAATGTGAGTTCGATGGCGAAATCATCGCACGATGGGTGCTTATCGTTGCCCAGGCCACCAGCAGAATCTACATATCCAATAACCGTCTTTGTATTCAGCACCTCGACAGCCTTTAACGAGGGCTCAGATTATGGCGTGTTTTATCGTCTATTATCTTTTATTATTATTATTTTCATTTTCAATTTTCAGACAGCTGCCTTCAATCACGCCGGCGGTTTAAACTGTGCTGCAGTGTCTTGTGAAGCTGCGGAGCATGACGCGGGATTGACAGACGGACAGATATCAGCTGTCGGACCCCCCCCCCCCCCCCCTCCTCCTCCCCCCCAACCCCCGCGCCGGAGCCGACGAGCAGACGTTTCTGTTCCGACTGACGGCATTTCGTGGCGATATAACCGGGATGTAAAGAGACGCATGAATAATATTAACAAAATTAAAATCAATCAGAAACCTCCAACTACTTGGACAAAATGGAAGTGTCCACTTTCTTGCGGTTAAATCGGCTCATCTGATTGGACGCCGTGGACCAGATGAGGAGTGTTAACGAAAGAGTAAAGATCCTCTTCTTCTCTCCGAAACGATGTGTGTGTGTGTGTGTGTGTGTGTGTGTGTGTGTGTGTGTGTGTGTGTGTGTGTGTGTGTGTGTGTGTGTGTGTGTGTGTGTGTGTGTGTGTGTGTGTTCGGTGCCGACAGGAGGTGATGCAGCAGCCGCCTCACTGTTTATGATGGCTGTGAGACGGGACGTCCATCTGCGTGATTAGCTGCCGGGACCGGGGCCGAGGTCGAGGGTCCGATCGATTGTTTCGCCGGGCCGTATTTAAGCGTGTCGTTGTACGGTCCGCAATCTGCACCAACAGGAAGACAAATGATTACAAAAAAAATAATAAAAAACAAGAAGACACGGGAGCAGGGGAGCGAATAAAGTTTTTATAAAAGCCCCGGACTGCACTTTCAATTTCAAAGAAATTTAGAGCAAACAAAAAGCAAGAAGAGTGAAGCTGCTGCTCCTCAGCCGGCTTCATCACCCCCCCCACCCCCACCCTCTCCCGACGCCTTCCTGTTATCTTCAAAATGGCCTCCGTCAAAGTCAAACCCACCCGATTGATGGGGGGAGGGGCTCCACTCGGGGGGGTGGAAGGGGGGTGACACACGAAACCGTTGCTTTTTTTTTTAATTTGCTGTTCACTCGCCCAAAGACGAGCGTTCCTCAGCTCGAGGCCGTCGGGGCTCCGTGTCTTTGAGGGGTTGACCTTTGACCTCCTCCTTATCGAGCGAGGGACGAAAAGACGTCGTTAAAAAAAAACAAGACACTTGAAAAAAAAAAAAAAAAACGTTACCGTGACAACCCACTCTGGGTACGCTGGAAAAGACGAGCTTGCGTTGTCAACCTGCTCGCTTATTCTTAAGTGGAGCTTTCCGTCCGATTGGGTCGGGAGGCGGGGGGAAGGAGTGTGTGTGTGTGTGTGTGTGTGTGTGTGTGTGTGTGTGTTTGTGTGTTCGCCACGGCAACGGCTGCAACGCCTCCCCCTCACGCCTCCCCCTCCCTCCCCCGTCCCTCCTCTAAACTCTCCACCCGCTCGTGACACAAACACGGCGCTTCACCGACGCCCCCCCTCTGTATCGCAAATTCGCTCGTCCGTCTCCGTCCTTGAGGAGGAGGAGGACGTCTGAGAGCTGTCGGCATGACGACTCCCTGATTGCATAAGAGCAGCCGCGCCGAGTGTTGAACTCGGAGTCCGACCTCCAAACCAGCCACTTTGTGGGATTGATTTTTATTTATTTATTTTTGTGAATGCGATAAATTGTCGAGGGGGGATTTTGTAAAGCAGGAAAAAAAAATTAATAAACGACAAAAATTTTCCAAAAACACAATCGCTAAAGTAAAGACATGAAATCAAAGTAAAGCAGCGACTGCAGAATAAAAACAAGTTCATTTTTCCGGCTGATTGTAAAGGACCCGACTGCTATATATATATATATATTTTATATTCCCTTAAATATTTTAACTCTATTTGTGTTGGATTGTATGCATTTTATTTCTTTTCTGTGTTTTCAAATGTTCCTTTATATCCGTTTTGATGCGAGTCATGCATCGTCTGCACGCTGTTCTCGAACACACGAGCTGCGACGTGTGAAACTGACGAAACGGCCCTTTCAACGGCAAAGATCAGCAGTGAAACGAAAACGCTACGGTGACGTCGTCGCTTCGACAATATACACGCAATCTATTTCTTACAAGGGGGACGCCCGGTGGACGAGGACTCGCACGCTGACGGGAGATCATAAAAGGCCGTGTTCGCAAAATTACATTTTCCTGTTGCCGTCGTGAAAAACATCACGAGCAGTTTTAGTCTCTTGTTTTTCTGTCTTTTCTGTCTGTGGTTTTCTTTTTTTTTTTTTTTCCCTCTCTGAGCGCTGCACTCCAACCGGCAAAAACAACCACTTCATGCGGCGAGGCTTCATTAATACTCCTCCGGTGTGGCTTTTATTAAAGTGCTAATTAAAATTATTGTCGTTGTTAATGCGGGAGATTTTTGCAGATCATCTTTGCATCAGTTTAATTAGGCTAACCGCTATTTGCGACAGCGCCCGTTGTAATTTCATTTAATTAAGGGTAAGAATTAACAGACGAACCCGCGGCGGGAACCTTTTTTTTTTTTTTTTTTTTTTTAATAATTGGTAAGTATGTTTTTACATAATGATACGAGATTGATGTAGAAATATAAATATACATTTGTATATTAAAAGATTAAATTATAGGAAATACTTGACGGTCAAATTTAGGGGTGTCTGTTTGATTGACAGGCCGGTGGCGCAGTCAGGTTTACGGCTGTCGGCGGGAAGGACGTGGTGTCGCCGGGTTTCCAGTCAGACGGAGTCCGTTCGCCGTCGAGCTTTTACGGCCTTGTCCGCTGCAAGTCGACAGTCGCGACGGGGCACACTTGCATCACCCCCGACCCCACCCTCCTCCTTCCCCCTCCGCCCGCCCCGGCCACACTTGTTGTTTTTAGTGCGTGCGAAAACTTTATGAGCCGCGTCGCGCACGTCCGACGGACAGCTACCCGTCCTCCTCGCCGCCGTGCCGGAGAGGTTGTCTCCCGTTACGAGCGAGAGGGGAATAAAGAGAGAAACGGTTACAAGGATCCTGTCGCCGTTTAGTTCGTTCGTGCATCGGTAAAAAATTTTTTTTTTTTTAAATCATAATGTTGGACGGGATCGGCTGCTGCGCATTATTATATCGTGAACGAGCACAAATGAATAAATCTTTACAGTAAATAAAGATTTCAGTCGACGCTCTATCCTCTCGGCATCAACTTCCCGATTTCACCCTCTTGTTTTCTCGTGTTTCCACCGTTTCCATGACGCCCCCGGTGGGTGTTAATAAATTATTAAATGTCACGGGAGCAGGTGTTTCATTAAGCAACGGTGCTGATATCGGGGGGAGGAGGAGGGGGAGGGGGGGTTAAAGATCGACACACTGCTTCTGGACATTTTGACGCACTTCCTCTCACTACCTTTAAATATGATGACATCACAACGGGGTTTAATCAACGACGCCTTGTTCGTCTAAAAATCGGGACGTTTTGCTGATCGTGGTCACCGAAAACTCCGAAATTGAATTAGGGAGGCGAGCTGGGGGTTATTTGAGAAACCACCCCCGCCAACTGGATAGGTGGGTAAATATATATATATATATATATATATATATATATATATATATATATATATATATATATATATATATATATATATATATATATATATATATATATATATATATATATATATATATATAACGGGAGTAGCTAAATAACGTTAGCCACGGTGACGCTGGTAGCCTGAGTCTGAGTGACAGCTGCAAGGGGGACGGGGGGACGGGGACGGGGGGGTCAATAAAATAACGAGATGTGGAGGAGGCTCCAGTGAGAGTAAAGTAGTGAAGGGGAGTCTGACGGAGGAGAGAGAGGCAGCATGCGAGAGTGCTCTGTAACCTTATCTCTGATGGACACACATTTTTAATATGCGTGTAGCTGAACGCATCACCGTCTTCTGTCCTGCAGACTGACAGTAATCAGAGAATATACCCCCCCCCCCCGACCCCTCACCACAGTTTTTAAACTCGTCAGAATTTGACAGAAACTTCTGGCTGAGCTGCGCGAAGCGGTTCCGGTTTAGGTAGATGTTGCCAAGCAACAGGAGCAGGACATCCCGGAACTACGGTTACTGATGTTCAAAATAGGAAAGCGAGATGAAAATAGGCGTGAACAACTGATATTTTAAGTTCAGCTTATGGCGTATTGTTGGAAAGAGGCCACGATGAACGCTACGATGCAGAATGATACACAACACGTTCCATGAAAGTAAACAACAACAACAGCTGGTCAAAAAAACAATACATGACATTATAGTTACCTCGAGCAGGCAACTCGGTATAAACAGAGTTCTGTGTCTCATGAGAGATAGTCTCTGCACTCAGAGAACCGAGGTTATAATGTAACCACACGTTCTCCATCTTCTCGAGACCATCTCTTCACTCAGAGAACCGAGGTTATAACGTAACCACACGTTCTCCGCCTTCTCTCCACTCAGAGAACCGAGGTTATAACGTAACCACACGTTCTCCGTCTTCTCTCCACTCAGAGAACCGAGGTTATAACGTAACCACACGTTCTCCGTCTTCTCTCCACTCAGAGAACCGAGGTTATAACGTAACCACACGTTCTCTATGTTCTCGAGACCATCTGTTTACTCCTTTACATATTTCATATGTACGAGTAGAGAGATCTCATGAGTCAAAGAACCAAGGTTACAATGTCACCTTACATTCACATTTGCATTGACTGTATTATGGGTGGGAATTAGGCCCTCTAGAGTAATGACATGAAAGAAATATAAACAGCAACCAAGGGCAACCGCAGCTCTTTGTTTCGAGTGCGAATGAGAAACTATTAATTCAATTAGAATAAATAAGTCCTTTTGATCATTTCTACTGCTATTTATTGCAGCTTCAAGAAACACAGGGAAAACAAGGGGTTAAAGTAATAGGTCGGCGTAAGTAAGCGGCGGGTCAGTATTTCTACCGTGTCGCCCCGATTTAACTGTTCAAAGCAGCAAGGAGCTCAAATTTCAATTTAAACAGAGAGCGGCTTAAGCTCGCCCGCCGGTGTCGGATGGTGCACGCCGGGACAACGGGACGAGATGTAGGCCGCGATTAACACCCGCGATATCCACCAGCGCTTTCGCAGTTCTGCTGGCTTCCTCCTTCTCCGTTTCTCGGCTTTCAGATTTGAGATAAAACTTTTCAACGATCCCTCCCCCCCCCCCTTCCCCCCGGCGGATCCGGGTCGATCGGGGGGGACGCGAACGGCGGGGCGAGGCACGGCAGCGGGGGGCGGAAGCGGGGAACGCGGCGGCGGAAGCGGGTCGTGCAAACAAGACGCCGAATGGAGGATTGAGGGAACATGCGCTGCTCCAACAGGAAGATGGACGTTACTCCAAATCAATAGTAATAAAGATATCGCAGCTGGACAAATGTTATTCCATAAAATGCCTCTAAGGATGTTTTAAGTTTGAAGTATTTATGAGTTGAGGCAGCTCGCCTCGGCGCTGCAGGCAGGAGTTTCTTCTTATTGACTGAAGACACCTTTATTTTTCATCAAAGACTCCTCACCAGGGGCTGAACTGAAGACCTTCAGGGACGTTTCTCCGAAGAGAAAAAAAGAAAATAAATAAGAAACCTCTATAACGCCGGCTGCTGTCTGGGACATTTTTGGAAGTTACACCTTTCCTGCAGGCTCTTAAGACATGAAGGCGGGAGCCACACTCAAACCGTGCAGACCCCCCCAAAAAAAGGCTGCTAAGCCGCTGTTTTGGACTTCTTGGCCGTTTTCATTTCCCACCTAAAAACACCGCGTCACCTCTACCGAAAAAGACATTCGGCGCGTGTGTTAAAAAAAAAAAAGGAGCCGAGGTTCTCATCCCCGAACCGAGGACTCGCAGCTTCATTGTTCAACCGCCGACCTTGCGGGAAATTTCAACCGAGCTTCCAAACATTTGACCACCTGACCGAATCCGCGGGAGGGCTGTCTGAAAACACCGGGCTTCAAGAGACCTGAGTCACCGTGACCTCGGCCTGTGTGCGTGTGCGCGTGTGCGTGTGTGTGTGTAGAGAAAAAGTGCACACTCGTGACGTCGCAGTGCAGAAGAGAGGAGTTTAACAAGGTGAGCCTCGGGCCGTGTGAGGAGGAGAGCTGCAGCACAAAGGCAGGAGAGAGGTGCTTTGTGGGGGAGGGGGAGAGGGGAGGGGGATGTAATAGATATGTCATGCAGTTTAGCGACGGCGGTGAGGGGGAGGCGGAGGGGGGGTGGGGGTGGGGGGGTCCGGGTCACGTTTCTGGATCCCAACTGTTTGTCCAAAAAAGAAGAAGAAAAAAAAAAAACGTCGTCACGTCACACTTACCCAAGTCGAAATCCAGTGCCCCCCCCTCCCCCCCCCTCCGACCCCCTCCTCGATTTGGAAACCCCCTCCTGGAAGAGAAGAAGAGAAGGCATCGAGGTCAACGCGCAGAAATGTCGCGTTTACGTCCCGGCGTTTCCTCGACCGTTGTCTCGGGTGAAAAACCTAAATCAAATTCAAACGTACTCGCAGAGCTGAAGTGAGTTCATTCTTTTTGTCGATAAACAGCGGAGCGGAGCTGAAAGGACTGGCCGGACACGGATTTGGAGTTTTATCACGAGGCGACCTCGCGGAAACCTTAAAAAAAAACGGGAGCCGAGGAAATCGCCCCGTCCTTTGAACTCTCCAAAGTTTCATCGATCGCCTTCGAACTCTCGTTTCCCCGAAGCGCGCGGCGCGACGGTTTGCCAGGCGATTCAAAATCCGCAGCAGCTGCCGCTCGAGAGGGAGTCGTCGGCTTTCTCTCTGTGTGGTATTGGGAGGTCGCGACCTTCCAATGACCTCCCGCTTCACGATTTAGGGCGCGAGAGAAATCAAATTGAATGGGAACACGACAAAGTAAAATGTGAAATCGGCAGACGTCAACCGGCGAGCTCAAAGACGCCGTGAGCGGAGATCAACTTCGGTCGCCTCCAAAAAAGAACGAGCGGATTTGCTGAGTTTCACGAGCAGCTTTTATGCAAATGGTGTGTTTTTAATCGTTCGTGTTTTTAAACGAGAGCTGGAAAAACACAAAAACTTTCTCCTGGAAGTTCGAAAGGTTGAAATTTTAACGAGTTTTTAAACAGTTAACGGAGAGAAAAAAAAAAAAATTTGCTTGATTAAAGTGCCCGCGATGGAAAAAAACAACAACACAAAAACATCTTTGTCGTGGAGCCGATTTGAAATGTGGCCAAATATTTTCCATATTTTTTATCATAAAAAAAAGATAGAAAAAAAAAGCACCAGCAACGCATTATCTTTCTTCTTCTCTCCAGAAGTACAGACAGTAGAGGAAACACAGCTGTGCAACAAAAACTAACAATCACTGTTCCTCATTTAGTAAATGTATGTATATATATATATATACGTATATATAAAACAACATTACATAAACAAAAGCACAGCTGGTGGACAACGCCGGGCTGTATGACGTCTGACTTTGCGAAGCAGAAGAAACAGGACAGCTGATGTGTGTGTGTGTGCGTGCGTGTGTGTGTGTGTGTGTGTGTGTGTGCGGCAGCCGTTTCGAGATTTATATTCCTGTTTTAATGCGCCAAAAAAAAAACCCGCGACGAAATACACGATGAGCCGACGCCGAGCATTCTGGGTATTTTGCTTTTGCAGAAAAGGGAGGCTCCTTATCACCTCCCCGTGCGGCGATAACGAGGGCCAGACACGGATACGCGCTCCGCCTTATCGGCCGCGGGGGTGGGGGCGGGGGGGTGCAGCGGCCCCGTAACACCGCGACGACGCCTCTGCGTTTGTCGCTCGCTCTTCCCCATTCATCATCATCATCATCATCATCATCATCACCTGAGAGTTATTTACGGGGCAGAAGTGGGGAAAACATTTCCAGATAACGCGTCCGGCAGACAGCGCCGGCGTTCATTCATAAAAGATTACCGCTGTCGCTACGTTTCAGGGCGGCCATGTTTCTTCCTCCTCTGGTGTTTACTCTTTTTGTTGTTGTTGTTTTTTTTTTTACTCCATTAATCCTTCTCCATAATGCAAACAAGCATTAGCGGCCTGTCTCTTTGATGAGGGGCGCCGCTCATATACAGTGCCGCTCTGATTTACATGAAGGCCCCGGGGAGGGAGGGGGGGAGGGGGAGGTGGTAAACCCGAATTAATTGCCAACAAAGTAGCCGAGCGACAAAAATCGCGAGCGCGCACCCGAGCGCACTTTCCGCTGCTGAAAAATAAAATTAACAACATAAATGAGCGACGATAACAATGGCGACCAAAAAACAACAAAAAACCAAAAAGAAGCCCCCACTTCATTCCTGAGGCCGCTCCGGTGATGATGGATTCTAATGCGGCACCAATTAGCGAGACCCGGCGAGCTGCACCGCTGCGTATGTACAATTAGATTTAATTACGTGATGGAAGAGCTGCGTGACTGACAGCAGGAGGGGAGGCGTCGCCCTGTCGGAAGGTGATTGGCTGCTTCGTCGGTGATGTCGTTCAACCGCCGAGGGGGGAGAAGCGGATCCAAATTTAACGACGTCCACCGAAGTGTTTTTCCCGATGTTTTGAAATCGTTTTTAATAGGAGCGCTGTGTGTGTGTGTGTGTGTGTGTGTGTGTGTGTGTGTGTGTGTGTGT
>NW_027210855.1:280000-302500 GCF_029030835.1 Brachyistius frenatus | reverse complement strand
TGAAGCCGGTTAGAAACTCCTCCGTGTGTGTGTGTGTGCGTGTGTGTGTGGGAGGAAAACGCTACGACATCAAACCTGACAGAAAACTCTCCGTCCGTGGGAAAAAAAAAAATAATAATAATTAATTACTTTTTCACTCGTTTGCACTACGAGTCAAAAAAAAAAAGAAAAAGCGCTGTACGTTACGCAACCGCAGAGCGCGGCGTTAAATTACACGGGCGTAGGAAGGCAGGTCCTTACGCCGGATGGCAGATCATTTACTGTTCTGCCTTGTTTTACTCCCTCCTCTCATTTCATGCACAATAACCCTTCTCAGATAAAGGGGGGGGGGGGGGGGGGGCTGGCTTTACAGTGGGAGAGATAATACAACGCCTCGACTGTCGCTGAATATTTCATCGCAATTTCCAACACTCGGTTTTTTTAATTACATTTGGAAAAAAAAATGAAGAAAGAAAACGGGTGCTAATATTTGGAGACGTCGGAAGATCCCTCGTACGATCGGTAATTGGAAATTTATTCGAGTTAAAATACCGAAAAAAAAAAACACCACCTTTCGGCGGATTTGTTGGCGACGCATGTTTACGCTGCTCGGGGCTGTTGTCGCAGCTCAAAGACGGCGTTGGAGGATCTTTACCGCGGAGCTGGAAGTTTAATCAGGAGGAGGATCGCTACAGCTCTCATTCTTCCTCCAAATCGCTCTCTCCCGCTTTTCTCTGATCGCAAGTGCCGAGGCCGTTGAGTTTTTACTTCCTGCTGTCGGAGGTTTTGCTTCCTGTTTAAAGGGAGTTTTTACTTCCTGCTGTTGGAGGTTTTACTTGCTGTTTAAAGGGAGTTTTTCCTTCCTACTGTTGGAGGTTTTGCTTCCTGTTTAAAGGGAGTTTTTACTTCCTACTGTTGGAGGTTTAACTTCCTGTTTAAAGAGAGTTTTTCCTTCCTACTGTTGGAGGTTTTACTTCCTGTTTAAAGAGAGTTTTTCCTTCCTGCTGTTGGAGGTTTTACTTCCTGTTTAAAGAGAGTTTTTCCTTCCTGCTGTTGGAGGTTTTACTTCCTGTTTAAAGAGTTTTTCCTTCCTACTGTTGGAGGTTTTACTTCCTGTTAAAAGGGAGTTTTTCCTTCCTGCTGTTGGAGGTTTAACTTCCTGTTTAAAGAGAGTTTTTCCTTCCTACTGTTGGAGGTTTTACTTCCTGTTTAAAGGGAGTTTTTCCTTCCTGCTGTTGGAGGTTTTACTTTCTCTTAAAAAGGAGTTTTTCTCGTGTGGGAATTGCTAAACGTTGTTTTATTCCCCCTCTATAATGTTCCTTAAAAAAAGTCATTTTATTTAATTCCATTACCACCAGCGTCTAGACTCCAATGGGTTGTTTTTCTCCCCCCCATGATACACACCGCCTCACTCCCTTTAACAATAGTGACATCATAAAGGGAGTCTCATCCCTCATGCCTCGTTGTTCTCGACTCAAATCGAGTCTCCCCCTGATTGAAATAACAGCGGGGTGGCTGTTAATTACGCTTAAGCAGTTAATGACTTCTAGTTTGATTTCTTCTCGCCACCGTGCGAACCGCGATTGTTATCGCACGTCTCCGCTCGGGTTCATCCGGGTGAAGGGTTTTCATGTTCACGTCACGGCGTTTTACGCGACCTGTAAACACGCCGGCATGGAAAAAAAAAAGAAAGAAAAAAAGAAGCGCGTGTGGATACCAAAGAGCCCGCAGATGGAAAATCCAAATGGATGTGGGCACACGCAGCCTCACATCACATCTCCTCAGCTAAATCCGGGACATAAAACTCCTCCAAAAATGTACTTTTCACGTTTACAATCTTTCTTAAATCAACGCTAAGTTCTCTCATTTGGCTTCTGACGGATTTCTCCTGCTCGTGTTTGCACTCGCTCGAGCGCCGACTCGGTTTATTTGAGCTCCGCCGCCGCGTTTATTTCCTATTTTAAAATCCTCGCAATGACTCAAATATTTCAGCCGCCCGTCCGGCTCTCATTAAATATTTGATTAATTATAGTTAAAGGTCAGTTAGCTGGTTAAAAAAAAAAAACCAAAAAACAGCAGCTCACCGTCCCGACCTCACGTCTCCACTGACCAGTACAAGAAAAGAATCTTTACGTGCGTTTTTATAACTTTAAAATCCTCAGGCTCATTTTCAGGCAGAAGTGTTTGGTATTTTTCTTGACCTTGAAAGTCTGCGCTCCTCCCTTTTTCCTCGCACTTTTTCCTAAACATTTATGTTTCTACTCCTACGATGCAAATGCAGATGTATAATTTCATGATCATTAAAAAAAAAAAAGAAGAAAAAGAAGCAATTGACATGCAAGTCGCTCACAATCTGCTCGGGACACGGTCGCAAAAGCTTCGGTTAAGCTCTACGGAGCCGAAATGTGACGGGTGGAGGTGAGGCGGGTGACGTCTGGGAGCTGAGGGTCACCGAATCGATCGCGCCCGGGGGCGGGGGAAGAGTGACACGTCCAGCAGCTGAACTCTTGAGTGATGTGGAACAGCAGTGCGAGTTCAAAAAGGGGAAGGAACAAAAAAAAAAAAAAAAAAAAAAAAAAAAAGGGGGGGGGGGGGGTGTACGCTTTTGTCCCCATGGCAACCCGGCGCAGGAAAAAAAAAAAATCGAGGAGCTCCGGGGAGCTACGTGTAGCGTCGGCTAGCCTCACGGTAGAGGAATAAAAATAAAAAAATTAAATTTAAAAAAAAAAACCATTTAAAAACAACGAGTGCCGGCCGCGTCCTTAAACTGACTGTACTGTTGCTGAACTGCGCGCGCACCCACCTGCTGCAAGCAGCGCTGCCAGCCACCCACACACACACACACACACACACACACACACACACACACACACACACACACACACACACACACACACACACACACACACACACACACACACACACACCACCTTTAACAACCCACAGCCTCTCTCGTCTCTCTAATCTCTGCATGTGCGTCGTTGCTCTTTTTTCCTTCTTCTTCTTCCTCTCCTGCCAGATTTTACATCAAAGCTGAACGTCGATGTAAAGTTTGTAAGACGTCGAAGGGATGTGGAGGAAACACATTTTGTTGTTGTTGTTGTTGTTTGTTTTGCTTGCTTCCATTACATTTTTTTTTTTTTTTTTTTTTAAATGACGTCACGCCGATTTGTTCCAAATGGTCTGTCGACCGACCGGATCGCCGGGCGGGGACGACTCGGGCGTACGGGCGCCGTGCCGACGGGCGTCGCCGCGTTCGCGCTACCCGACTGTCAGAGGTTCTCCCGAAGGCGACGTGTCGGAGGTCTTTCCTCCTTTTGTGCCGCCTGTCGGGTGGAAACATTTGCGTTTCCAAAAATGTCAACTTCTCACAAAAGGCACGACTTAGTTCTTTGTCCTCCAGCGGCGAGCACTTTTCACTCAGCCCCGGGGGGGGGGGGGGGGGGGCATGTTTAAAAAGGTCGAAGGTCGCATGCAGCTGTCACGCCGTCGTTCAACTAAAGTCACAGCTGACATCTGCAGCTTTTGATTCTTAAATATATAAATCTGTGTTTTAGAATGAATAAATCGATATTTATAACTCCCGCAATTTTACGCAAACAAACTCTTCGGTGTGCTTCCTTCCTCCTTCCTTCCTCCTTCCTCTAACTTCTCTCCATCCCTCCTGACAGCTCGGCGCTCCACAGCCCCCCCCTTCTGTCCCACCCCCCCCCTTCTATTTATTTTTGTTGTCATTTCCACTTCGGTTGCAGCCACCTTCTGGCGGCAGGAGCTCCCCGCTGCACTGCGCTTTTTTTTTTTTGTGTGTGTCCCAGGTGAAGAAGAAGAAAAAAAAAGGGACAAGCGTCTTCGCCCCGGCGGTAGTATGTCCAGCTCACGATAACACCGATATTGTCCCCTCCCGTCCCCCCTCCCTTTCCCTCCCACCCGCTTCATCATCCCCAGACAAGCTTGTGATTAATGAGAATCGGGGGTCCGAGCCAAGCGGAGGGTTGGCTGTGTAATCCTTTCCGTAATGCTCTTCACTGGGGGGGTCCCGGGGGGCGGGGGGGGGGGTCGTAAATAAACTCGCGGTGCCAAACGAGCGACCGCTGCGAGCACTTATCATGGCGAAGGTGTGACGAGGTGGGAGGAGAGACAGAAGGAGGAAGAAGGAGAAAGCTGTCTCGGAGGGGGGGGGGGGTTACGTTGACTGCTGGACCTTGTGATTACAAGGGAGAGGCCTAGAAACGGTGTCCCACTGCAGATGTACTCTGTGTGTGTGTGTGTGTGTGTGTGTGTGTGTGTGTGTGTGTGTGTGTGTGCGTGTGTGTGTGTGTGTGTGTGTGTGTGTGTGTGTGTGTGTGTGTGAGGAGCAGCTCGGAGGTGCGCATTTGCAAGTCGCTTGCAAGGTCACAGCGGGCCTCGTTGCTCAGTGTCAAAATGGAGGACAAGGGACGGAGAGCAGGTAGGTGGGGGAGAGGGAGAGAGGGAGGGAGGGAGGGAGGAGTCATCATTGTCTTTGTGGGGGGGAGGGGAGAGGAGAGTGCCTGCGGAGAGGGGGCGGGAGGGATTCGAGCCCTTGCCGAGTCCTTGAACTGCCTCGCTTTTGTGGCAGAAAATAAACGCCCCTTTAAAAAAAAAAATCCTCCCCCCCAAAAAAAAATCAAAGGCGGTTCTCCGGAGACACAAAAAAAAAAAACATCCTCCAGACACCGATTTCATCAATTACATGTTTCCGTTTCTCGTTGAAGGTTGCGCTCCGACAACTTTTGCCGAGTCAACTTCCTTCCCGGGAGAATCGAGCAGCTGCGCGGCGCATCGGGAGCGCGCGGTTGCCCCGGGAAACCGCCAACGGGGCCCGGCGAGGCGCCCTCGACGAGCGCCCGCTGATGAATCGCTCGTTATCGACCGCGACGGGACATTAATGTTCCGCTTTTTCTTTTTTTTAAAAATTTGTTAAGTGAAATTCCTTCAGATACAGGATTGTTTTTTGTTTTTTTTTGGGGGGGGGGGGTGATGACATGAAAAAAAAATGGCGATATCAATATATTAGCTGATATTCTTGACATATATATTCTACACAAAGTACATATAAGCAAATTGTTTGTTTTTTTGCAATGATCCCTTAAAAAAAACCCGGATCTTTTCCAGATTTGATCAAAAGTCTTTCCTGGATTTATTAAAAGACAAAATTAATAAGCATTTCTTTTGATCGCAACGCCTCCTCAAATGTGAGAATTTGCTGCTTTTTGTTCCGCGTGACATCATTCCCCCCCACTGTTTTCTGGCACTTTATAAAGACATTTAACAGGTACCAGACAGGCCGGCCTTACAAATTGGCTATTTACATATCATTTTGTTGCCCTCGGAAAAGACACAATCTGGACAGAAATACGCTGATTAGCGGCAGCAGAGACTCCTTCCTCCTTATTTCATTTTTTTTTTTTTTTTTTTCATCCGTTGCCAGTTTGAATTTAAATTGCGCCGCTCGGACCGGAAAAGTGAAGTCCGCCGCCGCCCCTTTAAACTCGAAATTAGCCTCAGAATGACTTTTCACGCGACGCACCGCCGACAGGAAGTACTTAGTATGCGGTGCGGCCCACTTTGAGCCTGAAGCTCCCACGGGAAGCAAAGTCTTGAGGTCGAGGCGGAAGCGGAAATGTCGGAAAAAGAGGCGAATGTCGACGTGTTTACGGGGAAACGCGGCCTTTCCTCACTCCCCCCTCCCCCCTACCTCCCCCCATTCGTCTTTCTCTCTCTCAGAAAAAAAGAAAAGAAGGAGAGAAATGAAAAATGAGCTTGTTGTACAAAGGCGGACGTGATGTATGGGCGGCGGGAAAAAAAAATTCCAAACGCTGCTGTGCCAAAGTCTGCCCACCCCCCCACCACCACCACCACCACCACCACCCCCGCGTTCGAAGCGAGGGCATCGCCGTACATAAAAGCCCCCTTATGTGAAAGTGTGGAGGGAGGGAGGGCCCCATTCATCTGCAACAGAGTTCAGCTTTATCAAAGTCATGCATGGTTAAGGAGGATGCAACCGCTCTCGCTTGAATACACAAAAGACGAAAAAGGTTGTTTTTTTTTTTGGGGGGGGGGGGTTGCGGCCTTCGTGGTCGGCGCTCGCCCGAACATCAAACGTCGCTCTTCAAAGAGACGGTGTGTGTTTGTGTGTAGAAGACACCTCCAGGAAATGGAACATGTCGAGGAAGGGAGGGGGGGAGGGAGGGAGGGAGGGAGGGTAGCGTGTGTGTGTGTGTGTGGGGGGGAGGGAGTGTGTGTGTGTGGGGGGTCAAAAGCAAAGAGAAGTGGGCAGAGGAGATTTGCCAGACATGAGGAGTGCAACGATGACAAATGCATGGTTCCCCCCCCCTCCCCACCGATGTGATTGGACGCCCCCCTCACCATCACTCCGCCTCCTCTGTGAGAATATACGACTGGAATTGAGTTTCATATAATAGGTAGTAATACAATGCGGGAGGGAAGCGGACTAGGTCTCGTCTCTGTTGCTAGGGGTCGTTGCTAAGGGGTCGGTGTCTACTTCCTGGAGTGGTAAGCATCGCCTCCGTCACATTCGCTTCTGCTGACGCGACCGACTGCGTTCCCCGCGTTGCCGCGGCAGCGGAGATGGCGAGGAACAAAAAGTTTTCGCATTCGGAGAGCGAATCGCCGCGTGACGCGAGAACACTTTAACGACATATTTTGTTTCCACGGTAACTTGTTGTATAATCATATAATAATATTAAAAAAAATATGAATATTGCCGCTAATTTTGCTGCTCTTACTACACCCTGACCTGCTTTTCTACCCAACAAGAAATCTGTACGTACACAAAACGGGACCTTTAATATCTCCCTACAAATACATATTTAAAAAAAAACATTCTACAACCAACAGTACCTACGTCAGGACGGAGAGAGTATCCGATTGGATAATATCATTCAAGTTAAAAATGAATCGATACTTTCTGTGGCCTTTGAACGACTTTGGTGCTTTTTTTTTTTTTTTTTAAACTGCAGTCAAAGACACGGTGAGAACACGGAGAGACGAGGCGTCGCAATCATTTACATGAGGGACCGAGTCATTTTCCAAAAGCTCTCACTCGCGTCTGTTTATCACCTCCGCTCACCTGGCCGACCGCCGGCGTCCCCGTTTCAACCAGTTAAAAAACTGTTGTTGGGTAGAGGTGTGTGGGAAGGAGGACGGAGGAGGAGGCGCAGGGAGGCCTCGAGGGCTTGGAAAAGGAAGAAAAAAAACACGAAAAAAAACCAAACAAAAAAAACAACAACTTTAAATTAGCAGCAAAGCGGAGAAACGACTCGGATTCACTACCGGCGATTTTCAAAACAACAACAACAACAACAACAACAAAACAGCAGCCCAAGACCTTCGTTTGTCAAGAGATGCGCTGAAACAGCTCCAACGGCACTCGTAGTAAAGCGGGTTCAAAGACCTCCGGGGGGGGGGGGGTGGTGGTGGTGGTGGGGGGGGGGGGGGCAGAGGTGGTAAAAGTGCAGACTCATCGATTGGGCTCATTGATATTTGGAGGGACGGCTTTTGATTTGTTTAACCCGCTCCGAGGGGGAGGTGAGTGGAGATTGACGCCGGCGCAGCGGGAAGCAAACCGAGTCAATTCGGGCCAGACGGGATAAAAAAAAAAAAAAAGGAAGATGACAAAAGAGTCGGTGCGTTTCTGGAGCTTCTCGATGCTCCTCCAATCCTGGGAAGAGAATCGAACCTGGAAAAAGGTGCGAAGAGCAACACTTTCCACTCTGCACCTGGAGACCAGTCGCTGTCCGGGGTCCTGAAAACGGTTTCAGGGGTGAGGTTATTTTTTTTTTACTTCGATTTCTTTTCCCTTTTCGCCCTCGTCAGAGTCGGAACACAAGCGTAAGCGCGTTTTCACGAGACGATGCATCAAAAACCTCGGATCGATTATGCAGCCAGAACTCCTTTAAAACGGCTTTTATTTCATCCGAAATGCTCCTCCGTTCATATTTTCTCAGTCATTTGTTTTCTTATAATTCATATGGGTGTTTCAGTTTTGTTTCTAAACACAGATTTGAAATCCAAACGCGCCGGGTGTTTATCAAGCTGCCGTCCATTTTTGATGACAACTGACAACTCCTGGGCTGCATTTTGATTGGCGCGTGGGCGGGCAATAAAAAGAGTGTGCGACGTATTAATGAATTAAGCCGGGTCGGGTTTTAATAATTATGGGTACTTTTTTTAAAATTAAATAAAAATAATAAAATGTTAGAACTGTATTTCAATAAATACATTGATATAAATGAAGAGGTTTCGCAGGGCATTATGAAGTCGCGGTGAAGCTGACCTTTGACCTAGTTTTTGTCCACCGCTAGCTTTGGGCTTCTGAACAAAATCTCTCCGTATCAAAAGCGGAGAACTCAAGCTGTGATTCTGGGAACCTTTTACCACCGACTCGTTTTCAATCACCTCCGCACGCGCACGCGCACACGCACACGCACACGCACACATTAAATGAGCGGTTTTGTCTGACAAGTATAATCTTCCCAGATTGCCCCTCTTTCCCCGCTGCGATGTTTGGAAAAGCTTACAAAAGACTCACTTCATTGATCTGAAGACACTCGGAGGCGCCTTAGTGTTGTTCCCTGCGCCATAATCACAAATAGACCTCCCTCCACCCCTCCGCCCCTCCACCTCCGCCCCTCCCACCCCCACCTCCCTCCCGCAAATGGAATAATGCCAAACAGTGCCAGTCAGAGAGCGAGTCGAGCGTGCAGTAAAGGCTTAACAGTTTCATAATTTGCTTCCAAAATTGCGGGTTCCATCTGTGCGTGTGTGTGTGTGTGTGTGTGTGCGTGCATGTGTGTGTGTGCGCGTGCGTGCGTGCGTGTGTGTGTGTGCGTGTGCGTGCGTGTGTGTGTGTGTGTGTGTGTGTGTGTGTGTGTGTGTGTGTGTGTGCGCGTGCGTGTGTGTGTGTGTGTGTGTGTGCGTTGCTGGTTTCCTGTCTGTAATCAAGCGGCAGTTCGAGCGGCGCCGCTCAAAACGCGATCAACTTCTCCCACGTTTGGGGACAAGTTGCCGTTTTAATTGGCGTCGACTTCATGCGCGCCCATTCTCCTCAGCCCTTCACCTCCCGCAACGCCCAAAAATGCCCCCCTCCACCCCCTCTTCCCCCGCGACGACCCCTCCACCCGCGCTCCAACTCTGGGCGGACGACCGCTCGGCGTAAAAAATGGACAGTCGGTGGAAAAGATGTACGAGCCCGGTGGCGTAATGTATTCATTGGGGGGGTGGGGGGGGGGAAATTGGTCTCGAGACGTGATGAAGCGCCCCGCCGAAGTGCCGTTTGATAAATTATGATGAAGCTATGCAAACGGCGCCTGCAGCTGGATGTCTGGCAGGTACGGTTCAATTAGCCTGTCGCGGGCGCTGAGCGATGTACCCATCTATTACTGAAATTTAAACTCACTTCGTAGCCGACGTGATGATGAAATCAAATTTATTTTATTTCTTTAGTGTGTGTGTGTGGGGAGGGATGGAAAGGTGCAGAGATTTCTCTACAATCAACACTTCTTGAACGGGACCCCGGTGCAGGCAACAATTCACAAGTGAGAACTTAAAAGAGCTGCTTCATCGAGACCACTAATGTGTCTCACACCGATCTGGAAGCGCCTTAAGCTGCAGTACCAGCGAGTGCCACTAGAGCTCGGCTCCAAAAAAAAGCCTCCATCGACGCCACAAGTTATTTCGGTGTTGTGAGCTGAAGTCGCTCCTTCTTCAGACAAAAAAAAAAAAACAGGGGCGTGTCTGTTTGATTGACAGGCCTGTGGTGCAGTCGGGTTACGGCTATCGGTGGGCGGGGACGTAGCGTCCTCGGGTTCCCAATCAGATCGAGTCCATGGTAATAACCGCTGGCTCCTCCCCCTCAGCTCGTCCAAACTCGGTCACTTCCTGCTCCAGACCGCTCACGGGCCGAGCGGGCGACGTCACCGTTGGACGACTGCTCGATTAGGCCGTGATACCAAAATGTCTTCATCTATCTTAATGAGCAAATCGGGAGGGAAAGGAAGTCGAGTCGGCCATCTGGACACGAAAATGATCTCCGCCTGATAGAATATTCAAAAGAGAGTGACTTCCAGATATCGAGCTTCGGGACAAAGCGGCTACAAAGCGGACTTGCTTTTGACTGTTGGTGCCGAATTCACAGCGGCACGGCAAGCAGTTCAAAGAGGGCTCAGAGATACGGGCTGTTCCTCCCCGGGGCCGTCATCATGTTCAGTCCACCCCCCCCCCACCCCCCCCTCCCCATCCCCATCTTCAGTCACTAAATATTTCACCACCAGGCCGTGCGCAGGCATTTCACATTCACGTCATACGGTGTGAGGAGCGGAGATTTCCCAGCCTGCCCCTCTGCAAGCACGTGATGCGGCGCAGACGGAAAACACGCCACTTCAAACGAACGCCGACAAAACCTCCCGTATTTCAATTACCACCCGCTGAATGTGTAAATCCGTCTCCAGGCCGCCGTCCTCCTCGGATTTAGGAAGACTGTAATTCGAGCGTCAGCGCGGGCTTTTGAATTTTCCACTATAAAGCCGCCAATCACAACGAGCCTGGGCTGCAGAAGCCGGCTGCTGTAAGAAAATAATTTTTTTTTAAAAGAAGAAGAAGAAGAAAATTCTCTTCCAAGGCTCGAAAATGCAAATTACATGCAGATCAGTAACATGATTCATGTATTAATTTTGCCTTCTGAGCGCTGATTAGGCGAGTGGGAGGAAGCGGCTGAAGCTCAGCGCTGGCTCGAAACAGCTGCAGCGAGGGAAACGAAAAGAAAGGAAGAGAAAGGAAAGGGGAAAGGGGGCGGGGCTTATTCCCCTTTTCCTTTGCTCAGTGTGAGACCTGACCTTTTGCCCCGTCCTGTCCCGTCCTGTCCCGCCGCCCCTGGCACATATTTCGGAGATTTGAACTTTAGCTCGCGTGGAGCAGCTGACATGTGTACGGGAGGAGGGGGAGGGGGAGGGGGGCATGTTCCAGCAGATTTACACACGATATTTGTATATATATATATATATATATATACACACGATTTTGATATGATTACTCCCTTTGAGCTTGCTTTCTAAAGTCAGTTGGCGATGTCATCGGGGAGGACATTTTTTTTTTTTTTTTTTTTTTAAACGGCCAAAATTCGGAAAGAACAGACGACCGCCGAGCCGCGAGCCAAACCAATCAGTGAGCCGACTTTCTAACCGACGCAATTATCGGCCCCGTCGATCAGTTCGACGGATCCCTCCCTCCACTTGATTGACGCCGCGCCGCGCCGAGAGGAGCGCATTTCTAACCCGGGACAGAACGGCCACGCGTCGCCGGCGGAGAAATATCTGGAGTACGAGCGCCGTCTCCGAGGCTCCGGGGAAAAAAAAAAAAAGGAAAAAGGAAACAAACGAACCACGGCGCCACATTTCCCCTTCAATAATGAATTTAGTAATTCTCTTTGAAGACAAAAGGGGAAGCACCGGAGACTTAAAAGAAAAAAAAACACCGCGCGCCGGGGTGATAAAGCCACCGCTTCGTTAAACACGGCGAGATGGGTGCGGCGAACCCTCAGAGGGAACGATAACTTTTTATTCACGGGAAAAGGGGGAGAGGATTGAGATGGGGGGGGGGGGGCTTTTTAAAAAACAACAACATTTTTTTCTATTTTGTGGGGAAAAGCAGAAATAGGCCACACCCCCTGACTGAGCGGGGGAGCTGGAGGTCGGCGCGGCGTTACCTGAAGCGCAGCCGCCTCTCATCCGGCGCCGTACGGGCTCGTCATACCGTCTCTGCGAAGACGAGAGGACAGAGAGAGAGAGAGAGAAAAAAAAGATGAGATAAGAGGCAGGTCAGCGAGACGGCTTTAAAGACAGAAAAACAACAAAAAAAAGGAGACGTCGGAGGAGGGGGAGGGGGGGTCGGATCGACGCCGCGAGGCTCGACTTTCCAGAATAAACACGTTTGTCTTCTGCACCTCTTTCCACGCGAATAAATGAATTTGAATTCAAGCTGAACTCATTCTGTCAGCACTTTAAACAACAACAACAACAACAACAACAAGGACCTGGCGTCGTATTTCGCTTTCCCTCCGCGTAAACCTCCGCACAAAGGCCTCTCCAGGTTTTTTTTTTTTTTTCCCTCGTGAACTTGTAAAATCGTCCGACGGCTCGTCAGCGGGCCGCGGGACCGCCGTCTTCCGAAACCGTGGCAACA
Source organism: Brachyistius frenatus (assembly GCF_029030835.1). Classification (NCBI taxonomy): domain Eukaryota; kingdom Metazoa; phylum Chordata; class Actinopteri; family Embiotocidae; genus Brachyistius; species Brachyistius frenatus. Next base: position 290,302 of record NW_027210855.1, on the reverse strand, counting down.
AACCGGGGCGAGGAGAGGCTGCATCTATTGATGTACGCTCTTTCATGAGGACTTATCATTCAAGACCCACTTATGGCGGGAAAAAGGTCAAATGAAATTTCGCTCGTATCAAATTGGTTTATTTTTTTTTAATTCTTTTCTTCCATCTCCGCCGCTGATTAATAAGCGTCCGCTGCAGCTTTTTTTTTTTTTTTTTTTTTTTTTTTTTTTCATTACCTTGAAGGAGGAAAGCGAAGCCAGATAATAAGTCCAATTAGAATATCGTGAAAGGGAACATTTCAATAGGACGACCCGGCGTGACCCGGCGTGACCCAGCGTGACCCGGCGCGTTCAGACGTCGGCGCCTTTTGGGAGACAACTCAATTAAATCACTCGTTCGTCCTTCGTACTCGAAGACGCTTCAAAACTGGGCGACGAAGTCAGCGGGGGACACTCGGCCGGTATTTTCCCGAAGTACAAAAAAAAAAAAAATTGACGCAGTGCATTGTGGGATTTATCGCTCGAGACTGATTTTTTTTTTTTGTCCGGTAGTAGTTTGGTCGCGAGGGAGGAAAAACAAAACCCCTCAACGCTCCTTTTCGGGAAAGCGGCATTGTGGGTAGTGTAGTCTTAAGTCCGCTAAGTTGGCAGGTGGCTCGCGAGCTAACACACACACACACACACACACACACACACACACACACACACGCACGCACACGCAATGCAATCACAGTGCAAATTGACTCGCTACACAGATGCAGAGAAATACTTATGAGTGCTTCACAAAGCGGAGGCCTTAATTCGAGCTTCTTCCCTCGTTGCATTTCTACCTGTTGCGGCTTTCATTAACATAATGTCTGGAGAGAGAGAGAGAAAACGTGCCGTTTGGAATACATTACCCCCCTCCACACACCCCCACCCCACCCCCACCCCGTCACGGCGCTAATCGGCATAATATGAATTATTGCAGTCGTTACAGTGGGTGGCTGAGACATAACAAAAGGTCTTAATTATTCAAATGGGGGAATAATAAAAGTGGGGAGGGGGAGGGACGGGGGGGGTACGGGGGAGGGAGGGACGGGGGGGGGGGGAACGCAACTTCAGTTTCAGTCATTAGAGTTCGTGTCGTTTCGCAAGACGCGAGCTCCGTGTCTCTCGTGGTGGGAAATCCTTTTTTAATTCATGTTTTGAAGTTAATGTAAGTTACATTAATAAACGCCTTTTTTTGTTTTTGTTTTTTTGTTTTTGGATACTTTATTGTAATTAATTACTTACTGGGAAACTTAAAAAAAAAAAAAACACACACCAAAAAACGTGATTTTACAGGGAAGTGAGATCCAAAAGTGAAACCTCACAAGAGACCCGGCAAAGTCCGGAGGGGTTCGACCTCAGGGGACACCGAGCGACGGTGCGAAGAAGTTCGACCTAAATCGAACCGGCTGCGACGCGGATATTTTTACCTCTGCCTCCGAGCGCCGTTTTCCCTCTCCGGCTCCGTGTCGGCCGAGTGCCCGTTGTTGTTTTTTTTTTTTCCACCCGTCCTCACGCGCCGAAGTCTGGCAGTCAAAACTAATTAGCCTCACGAGTGACAGCAGGACACCCGGGAGACGGCAGCGCCGCCTACGTGGACACTCCGCTGCTTTAGAAAAGAAAAAAAAAAGAAAAGAAATAAATAAACAGCATCCAAAGAAGGAGAGAAAACAATTCGGGAGTTGATGTCGCAATTCGCTCCCGTTTAGCTTCCAAAAATTTTGTTCGGCGAGCTTCGACGGCTCCGTTTTCTTATTTCACCGCCGAGAGCGTGTGTTTTTTTTTTTTTTTTTGGGTTCGGCTTCAGACTACATCCGAGTATCATAACTCCGAGTCGCCGAGGTCAAACTCATTACAGCGCGCTTTCTTTGGGAGATAAAAGGGTTGGGCTGAATCCACAAACCCGGCCAAGTACTACCTGTCAGAGAGAGAGAGAGAGAAAAAAGGAGTTGCCAATCAAATTTCGGTCCGTCGTCACGGCGACGTGGCGATTACGGCCCATGTGACTCCGGAGGGGGGGGGGATCCAAGGTCTCTAAACCCACAATTTTCTTCCCAAACTAACTCTGCGCTTGGGCTGCCGTGAAGGCTGTCAATCAAACCATGGACTAACGATGGGACACGGTTTTCGAATCGATTAGTATGACTATCGTTCTTTCTTATTATTATTATCACCTTTTTTTTTTTTTTTTACCGGCAACGCTGTTACGCACAGAACCCATTAAAGACGGCTTGCTTCCTTAGTTCTTAGTGTTTTATATCGCCATCTTCCGGTGTGCATAATCATATATTAATATTATAATAAGGTGGGGGGGAAAAAAAAGAGGGCATATATCGCTACCAACGTTACCAACCGGGCTAAAGATTTGGAAAATATCAAACGGACCTAATTTATATTTTGTTGCATCAAACTCGGTGTTTAGAATATCAACGATAGATTTTGATGACTAAGCGGACCGGGACTGAAAGCCAACAAGGGCGTCTCTCGTTTCCTTATTCGAGAACCGGGTGACCTCAAACTGCAGGTCATATTATTATTACGTATATTATGCTTTCGTCACACCTGACGACAACTTACGGCGCTTTGAGAAAGAGAAATACAAAAAAAAAAGAAGAAGAAAGAAAGCTGGTCGACTCCTTCATTTGAATGGAAATGAGCCCAGATGTAATTGGAAACGGCACTAGATCTCCGTTACACTAATTATTCACCTGAAGCAGACAACACGTGCTATACTTGTCTCGACGCGACCCCCCCCCCCCTTTAGGTGTTTTTTTGTTTTTTGTTTGTTGCGTAACCGTACGCTTAATTGGATGACCTTTACGACGAACACGGAATCATTAAAGCTCTAATTAAGGGACCCATTAGAGCCTGAGATCCTGTCAGTTAAGTCCTTAAACACAAAGATTTAGGTCTCCGCCAAGCTCTCGGCAGTCGTCGGAGGCAAACGTCGGCTCGTGACCGCGAAATGCCGACCTTCAACTGAAGGATGGTTCTGAGGGAGGGAGTTGGAGAAGAGATCACGCCGGGTGTTAAAGAGCCTCTCCGATGGGATTCGAGTATTTTAAAGTGTAGATTGTACCTCAAAGTCTGGTCCAAGTCGCGTCAATTACCGACTCGGGTCGAGATGTTGGAAAGAGTCCTGTTGCTGTCGGTGCGGGCAAAGGAGTGGAACGTGTGAGGTTGGAGGAACATCTTTCCACCTTTTCTTTCTTTTATTTCTTTTTTTTTTTTTTTGTAGTTCGCATTCCTGCCTGAATAACATTATGGAGATTTACTCCAGAGACGAAGACTTGCTCAACATCCACCTGCGGTGTTCATTAAAATGTCCACATCTTACAGGGCCTGCCCCGGTACCAGACCTAAACAAAAGACAAAGGGGAGGGGGAGGTATTTTCAAACTATTTCAGCAGCCTTTAACCAATCAGCACTGACCGCCATAATCGAAATGTTGTTCGCAATGTGCACGTACGCAGCAAAGAGCCGATGTGAGGGCAGCACCATGTCGGTGAATGGTAATTGCCGACATGGCAACAGATGTACATTTAAGGTTACAAAGGTATTTTTACGTCCCGAATTTTGCAAAGGTATTGTTCGAACTCGATTTTTACCCGAGGGGTATTTCCCTCCCGGATATTTGCCAGGGTTTTGTCCTACTTCCATATTTAAAAAGGGCATCGTTCTATTACTCCGTCGAACTCCACCGCAGCTCGTTAGGGTGATCGCATCGAGCAAGACCCCACCGGTCGCCGATCGGTCTGTTGGTTCAGAGCCGGCGGAGCGATCCTTAACGCCACCCGGGCGGGGGGTGGGGGGGGGGGTTCGGCGAAGACTCGTCGGGCTATTACTCAAGCTGCTAATGCGGCGTAAATCAAGAAAAATTAAACCGCTCGACGACTCTCCTCCTCCTCCTCCTTCTGCCTTCGGCGCTTCCATTATGAGGAGCTACAATCACGGGGGGAGGGGGGGGAAGAAATAGGTCACGTCGCCCCCAGATCGCCTCCGTAACCCCTCGGTTCATAATGATCATGTATAATGAGTGAGATGCTCTCCAGGCATTCTCCAACATGGAAGTATGTCATCTGCATTGCCTTTCAGGAGTTAAGTGCCCCCCTCTTCCGCCCCCCCCCAACCCCCGCTTCCCCCACCGAAAAGAAGAAAAAAAAACTCATCCCACCAGGCATCGGGATGAATACTGAAAACCCCGGACGTGGCTTCTACTCGGATCGGCACCCGGGGTTTCGGGCGCCGTCGTGCGAGACGTCAGCTTTCCCTTCAGGTTTGGTGTCAAAATGAGACCAGCGGAGTTTGACGTATTGCGTGCGACACATGAACGAACAAACTAATTACGCAGCCCAAAAAAAAAAAAAAAAAAAAAAAAAAAAAAAACCTGAGCCGACCGGTGTAAATTATGGAAGAAGGTAATAAAGCAGCGAGACACTCCCTCGGAAGTTTTCACACACACTAACACACACACACTAACACACTAACACACACACACACACGTCAGACAAATAAGTGACTTTTCAGAAACGACTCGACCGCATGTCGACACGCCTTCGAATCTCCGGTGGCGTGACGGGCGGGCGACGGACCGATCCGGCACTTCTATTCAGCTGCCAATTATCTGATAAGTGGGATGACATTTCAAGACTGTTTGGTCCAAAATTCGGCCCAATCAAAAGAGGCGGTCTCCGTCTGGGCCGAACCGGGTTACGGAAAACTGAGGCGGCGCGTCGTCCCGTGGAAGCGGCGGGAGAGGACAAAGAAAAGAAGCAGGGAGAGTAAAGTAGCTGCTGGACGTAACTGCGGTTCTACGTTCCTCAGACGATGGGAGGGGAAACACGACGACGCCGTTACAATATGAATAAGAACTAACGCGGCGGCTAACGAGACGAATCCACACCGAGCCGCGAAGCTCCGTTTGGACCCTCCGGGTGTGAAAGTCTTTCCGAAGTTTAAAAAAAAAAAAAAAAGGAAAAGAAACGAAGTTCGGTGAGGAAAGCTCTCGGACCCGGCGGGAAGATCTGAGACGTCTTTCAACGTCAGCTGAACTCATCTCGTGTGGTCGTTCCTTTTCCATCGCCGGCTTTAAAACGCTCTCTGAAATCTGCCCTGTTTTGATGTCGTTTCGCTGCACTGACTTACAAAAAGGGCGGAGTGCATTGAAAATAAATGAAATGGCATTTTACTTCTCCTTATTATTATTATAATTATTATTATTACTATGATCACCGTTGTAGCTGCGGGGAAGCTGTTGAGGTAGAGACGGGTAAAAGGAATACTCCGTCCTCTGCGACGTCTCTGTCCTCATCATCTCTGGCTTTTTCACCGAAGCCCCCCCCCACCCCCACCGCCCCCCCCCCCACTCCTTTGCCCCTGTCAAAGGGAAAAAAAAAAAAAAAGAAAAGACGAGCCCTTGATGAGGGCCACCTTTGATCTCCGTGAGCTGCCTCCACCTACTCTTTCTCCCATTATCCTGCCCTCTCCATCTCCATCTCCTCCGGGAGGGGGAGGAGGGTGAGGGTGGGGGAGGGAGGGGGGGTCGTCAGAGCTCCGGAGGCTCCGTCTGTCCACTCGTCCCCATCTCCGTCCTCCGATGCCCGGCGCTTTGCCGGCAGACGGCTGGACGCCCCCAGAAGGACCCCCACCCTCCTCAGTAGTCGGGCATTTTTGGATCGCAGGAACTACTTCACAGTCAGAGGGAGTTCCCCCGAAGAAACCAAGAACCTTTTAAGTTCCTATAACTTGGTTTTGTGGAGGTTTTTTTTTCTTCTTCTTCTTCCGCCTGGGTTACTCTCACTCCGACTTGACCGAAGGGGTTTTTGACTTGAGAGCAGGAGGTTTTCTCTCCGGAAAGTCTTTACGAAGTTGTTTTGGTCGCCCGCCGTGAGCAGCCAGGCAGACGTAGGAGTTCCAGGAACTTAAAAGGTTGTAAGTTCCTCCGCTGTGGACACACACACACACACATAAAAAAAAAAGGCGTTCTTAGAAGTGTGAAATAGTTCCTGCGCTCTGAAAACGCCTTTTTCATCCCCGAGTCCCAGAAGCACCTCCTCCTCCACCTCCTCCTCCACCACCACCTCCACCACCTCCTCTCAGCTCTGTGCTTAATCAGAGTGGCCTTTTTTCTCTTCGGTCAAGCTGCAGCCATTAGTCGCCGCTGAAGGCTCATTCCTCTCCGTCAGTGGCCAACTGTTGCGGTCGCCGTGCCAACCGTGTGGCGCATCGATCCGCTTCTCGCATTAAATGCGCATAACAACAAGGTTAACACATCCTCCCTCCCTCCCTTCTCCCTCTCTCTCCTCCTCTGTTTATTCATTAAACTGTCAACGCGCTGCGATGGGCGATCAATCGGCGGCCAAAGGGCGGCGTTTCCATCACCGCTGACTCGTCGGATTTAGTCTCGTTATTTACTCCCGTCGAGCAGTGTTTCGCTCCGGGCGGACTTCCCGTCGTGTTTTTTTTTTTTTTTTTTCCCACGCGTCGTCCCCCTCCGAGCCCGGCTTGTTGTTAAAAGCCCCCCCCCCTCCTCCACCACCACCACCACCACCAACGGGCCTCGCCTCGCTCCCGTCGCGCTATACTACGTACTCAATTCAATTCTACTCGCGAGTAATAGTGATGAATATGCGGGCCGCTAATTTCTCCGTGTCACAGGTCAGAGATGAAGGAGATATCGGAAGTGAATTTTCTGTTCCCGCAACACAGGTGAGGTGAAAACCAAAACACAAAAAAAGAAAAGAACATACGGCGTGCAGAGAGAACAACAATCGCCGTTTGTCTCCGAACGCGTCTCGGCCGTCGACAAAATAAGCTGTCGGGCCGCGACCCGAACGAACGCCTCGACCCGAAAAAAAAAAGAAAAAAAAAAAGACGGTTGCCGTGGGAACCCCACTCGGCAGCTGGCGCTGCACGTGGGGAAGGAAAAGAGAAGAAGAAGAAACAAAAAAAGGTCATTTGTTCGCTCCGATTTCCAAAACTTCTGAGGCTTCAAATATGTGCAAAAAAAAAAAAAAAAAAAAAACGGAAGTCGTGAGCGACGAACAAACGGACGGAGCCGTTTGTTTTCTGTGTACGTTCACGAGGTGCAGCGCCGGGCCGGGTTTGGATTTGTTTAAAAAAAAAAATTTGGATCCATCTCAGTGGCAAAAGGCTTCGGTTAAAAGCTGCACGGGGAGATATACACACACACACACACACACACACACATATATATATATATATATATATATATGTATATGTATAGATCATTACACGCCTTTAAAACCATGAAAAGCAAATGTAAATTGCAATTTTATTTTTGGCAGGAAAACCGCCGCTATGAAGTGACACGAAACAGCGCTGTTGTTGTTGTTGTTGTTCCCCCCCAACCTCTTCTTCTCACATTCGTTCATGACTGCTTTTGACTGCGCTTGCCAGTTTATCTCCCCCAATTTCCCAATCCTCCATCTCCCCGCCTCCTCCTCCCCTCTTCTTTCCATCTCCCTTTCTCGACAACATCCGCTGCGAGAATCGATGATAGTGACGGCGCGTGGGAGGCGGCGGCGGCGGCTGCCAGAGCGGTGTCATCCAGAGGCAGCTGATGTCACCTCCGACTGCAACCGGGAGCGCTGCCAAAGTGCCACGGCTTTATTTTATTTTTTATTTTTAGATAATTTTTTTTAAAACCGCTGATTCAGCCAGCAGCGAGCGGTGATGGCCGCCGCTGGGAGTGTCATTAACTGGCGCGGAGGAGTGGCGGTGGCACCGTCGCGCAGCTGTACCGGACACATGGGGGAGGACGAAACGAAGGGTAGAAACCAGCAGCGGCTGGTGATAATGATTTTAAAAAAAAAAGAAAAAGAAAAAGAAGCCCAACCCAGTAGCGCTACTGGAACGTACATTTTGCCGTCCTCTCATTTCGCAAGCATGGCCAGTGGGCGGGGCTTTGTGTGCCGCTGTCCCGGACCGTATGTGAAAGTGCGAGTAGCTTCCGGCCCTGAAAAATGAGGCCTTAAGCTGCGACACCGCCGACTGCCACCAGAGGTCGGCTCCAAAAAAAGCCTCCGCGGACTCCCTGGTTCAACCGGTCTTCGAGTTTGGATTTAGTCCCGGCGCCGCCTTCGCTGGTTCGGAGCAGGAAGTGACCACATTTGGGACGAGCTGGAAGGGGAGGGGCCAGCGGCGGATCTGACTCGATCTGACTGGAAGGAGCGACTTCAGCTGGCGGCGCCGAGATAAACTCGCGGAGGAATTGTGTTCACTCAAAATCGCAGTTGAACGGGAGTCAATGGAGGCTTTTTGGAGAACAACTCCGGTGGCGCTCGGCGGTATTGCAGCTCAAGTCGCTTCGGCAATCGGCCTCACTTTTCAGGGCCAGAAGCAGCGTCCCACTTTTTATATATATATATATATATATGTATAGACGGTCTGCGGTAGAAACACAGAAAGACGAGGGCGGATTTTAAAAGGCGGGGATAAGTGCGAGGGCTAAACTCCAGAGAGGCGGAGAGTAAGCACCCAGGTGAGACAAAGAAAAAAAAGAAGTGAGAGGAGGAAGCGGAGAACGAGAGGCGGGTGAGCGAAGTCAGGCTGACTCACTCCCGGAGGCGCATGTGAAAGATGCTCTTTCGTCTTCCGCTCTCGAGTCCACGGTAACACGCCGCCATCCTTCACGGGAGAAACAAATAATAGATTCACAAAGCGGCGGCGCTCTTCTCCTTCGTCTTCTTCTTCTCTTATATTTTCTTTGACGTCGGCGGTGCGAGTCCTGGACGGCTTCTGTCTGTTTTGAGAGCTGACTGCGGGGCGTCGGGCTGACGACGCGTAAAGCCCGAGCTGTCGGCTCGACTGTACTACGCAGCACATTAACAAAGCCCAACTTTCACGTTACGGGATTAGGAGGGCTTTTTTTTTCTCTCTCTCTTCCTGGATCAATAGGATTAGAGCTGTCGTTAACCCTTCGGAGATGAAAGAATCGCAAACCTAGTGGGGAGGGGGGGGGGGTGAAAGTCTGACAAGGGGTGAAGGGAGGACAAACTAAGTTTTGAGACTCGGGATGGTTATAGTTAGGATGTTATCAATACTTACAATGACAAGAAAAGGGAATGGAGACTTTTACTTTGGCGGCCCGACCAGCGAAATTGACCGATTTCAGCAGAGAGAGTCTCTCCTCTGATTGGACGAGACGAGCGACGGCCATCATCTCGCCGCTTCCTCCTCCTCCTCCTCCTCCTCCTCCTCCTCCGCTTCTTTCTCTGTGTGGGTATTTTGTGTGATTGCCAGGTGGACACTAAAGCCTGCGGAGCACCAGTACTCGCGCCCAGGTGTGTGTGTGTGTGTGTGTGTGTGTGTGTGTGTGTGTGTGTGTGTGTGTGTGTGTGTGTGTGTGTGTGTGTGTGTGTGTGTGTGTGCGTGTGTGTCTGATTGCGTCTGACCCCCCTCCCCCCTCCCCCTTTCAACTCGGCGGCGCCAGATGGATCCTCTGGAAACAGCCAGGGAGAAAATTAAGAACATCAGCTGTCAAATCAGAGGAGAAACAGAAGAGGAGGAAGAGGAAGAGGAAGAAGAAATAATAATTCCCAGACAATCCACAACTCGCTCAGGTAAAGCCGGATTGACATCCATGCGAACGGCTTATTAGGAAATTTCACGGGAGTGTTGAGGTGATTATCCCGAACCTGTCAGCTACGAAACAGCGTGTCAGAAACGCCGCCCAGGCAGCTCCCCCCACCCCCCCACCCCGACGACTCCCCCCTCCCTCCAGGTGCCGCGATGCAAAACCGAACATGTGTTCCTGAGACTGATGGCTGACGAAGAAAGGGGGTGGTGGGGGGGGGGGGGTGTACAGATGGAGGCTGAATAATCCACATCAAACATGAACTCTTTGGTGGCGTGCTCGGGTGTGAACGATTCCCCTCCTCTCTTTTCTCCTCTGTGTGTGTGTGTGTGAACTGATTTGAGCAGCTAATAAGGTGCGTGAATGAATGAAAGTGTGTCACCCCCCCCCCCCCCCGGCGGCGGCGGCGGCTCTCCTGTCACTCCCACGTTTAATCTTCACAAATCATCCATAATGTATTTTTTCCCGACGGGGGAAGCACCTTTTTCAAAGTGCATGAGGCACGGTGGATCGCCTGCTGATTGGCTGCCCGGCTGTCAACATGTGATCTGATGCGAGGGCAACAGGAAGGAAGGAAGTGTCAAAAGACACCTGCACTAAAACGGGGTGATCAGCGGGTTTGGAGCAGGAAGTGACCATATTTGGACGAGTTGGTGGTGGTGGTGGTGGTGGTGGTGGAGGGGGTGGAAGAGAAC
>NW_027210855.1:105000-275000 GCF_029030835.1 Brachyistius frenatus | reverse complement strand
CCGAGTGTTTACTTCATGCTTTGTACTGTAAAGTCGCTTTGTAACTTAAATATAAAATAAACGCACATCTTTACTTTTTATAAATTGCTTTTAATCCCCACTTTTCAGAAGTTAATCGTCTTCGTTCTGTTGGCGCCGTCGGGAGGTCGAAAATTTGACACAATAAACAACAAGTCTTTCCAAAAAAACAAATGTAAGCAGACAAATAGGAAAAAAAAGTAGAGAAATTAAACCGAATTGAGTTCCTTTAACTTTCAGCACGTTCACAGAAGTAGAAATTTGGACTTCCTGTGAAATGACATTTTCTTGGAGATAATACCTCATATTTTTTCTGAATTTCTCTATGAACCATATATATATATTTTTTTTATTTCAGTGGAAAAGCAGCAGCGAGAAAAGCGGAGTCAGATTACCGCAACGACAGCCTTTACTTATGAATAAATAATATTTTACCCGTCGCTCAAGAACCAGTAAAAACCTCAGAAACACTCTAAAACGCAGATCGGGAATTCAGCGGAAAAAAAGTATTCTGTATTAGTTGTGGGGGGAAAAAAAAACGGGTCAAAAAAAAAAATCATGTTGCTTGGATTCATTTAACACGAGGAAACATTTTAAGTTGGATAAAAACTTTGAAAATGAAGTTGATCTTTTAAAGTTTGACTGAAATTGACCCAAACATTTTTTTTAAATTAGTTTTACAGTGAGCTGGAATTTTGCATTTCTGTTTAGAAAAATTGACTTTAACTATTAACACATTATAAAAAAAAAAACAGTTCCTATTTCAAAATAGGAAACATTTTCCACACACTAGTTATACATGCGCCACAGCGTGCCTGATGATGATTGGATGTCGTATGTGTAACGAGTCGGCATGACGACCTCGTGACAGCTGCTCATTGATAACATCGGCGTGACTGACGAGTATGAATTTCCCCCTCTCGGTTTAGTTCGCGTGTAAAACGGGATGTTTGGAACATAAATGGCTTAATGATCGAGTTGTTGTTTGTTTTGGTTGTTGTTGTTGTGTGTGTGTGTGTGTGTGCGCGCTCTCAGCCCCCGGAGGGAAGCGTCAGCGCCGCTTTATGTATTCACGGGCGAGCGCAGGAACACCGGCGGATCAGAAGCCGGCAAGGGAGCGCGCCGGGTCGTTAAGGAGACGAGCCGGAGAGCGTCTCGTTTTGATTTATGGGTGCTTTAAACTCCTCGCTGTACGGCGGCAGCTGGTGGTGGGAGAGAGGGGGGGGGGGGGCGTTTCCCCGGAGACGTGGTGAAATCAACCGCCGTTGTTTCCTCGCCGAACTGTACAAATTGCCTCATCGGAGCCGCAACACGGCGCCCTCCACCTCTCGCCATTAATCAGCGGGAGAGATGTCATGACACCCCTCACCAACACACCCCCCCCCCCCCACGCGTTGTTCTTTCCGTGGTTTTTAAATGGAGTGCTCGGCTGTCGAGGCTGGATTGAATTCTTTGTTTTAGTCGGATTCACCCGGGGTTTTTTTTTAAGTTTGAATCGCAGTTTTTTTTTTACGTTTGAATCAGTTTGTAATGTTATTATCGCAGTTTTTAACGTTTGAATCGCAGTTTTTAACATTTGAATCGGTTTGTAATGATATTATCGCAGTTTTTAACATTTTAATTGGCGTTTTTAACGTTTTAATCGGCGTTTTTAACGTTTTAATCACAGTTTTTAACGTTTTAACCCGTTTTTTACGTTTTAATCGCAGTTTTTTGACATTTGAATCAGTTTGTAATGCTATTATCGCAGTTTTTAACATTTGAATCGGTTTGTAATGTTATTATCGCAGTTTTTAACATTTTAATTGGCGTTTTTAACATTTTAATCGGCGTTTTTAACATTTTAGTCACAGTTTTTAACGTTTTAATCACAGTTTTTAACGTTTTAACCCGTTTTTTACGTTTTAATCGCAGTTTTTAACGTTTTAATCAGTTTGTAATGTTATAATCACCGGTTTTTTTTTTTTTAATCGCAGTTTGTAATGTTTTAATTGCAGTTTTTAACGTTTTAAATGCAGGTTTTTTGTTTTATCTTTTAATCAGTGTGTAATATTTTCATTACAGTTTGTAATGTTTTAATCTCTGTTTTTACAGTTTTAATCCCCGTTCTTAATTGTTGTTAAATGTCCTTGTCTTTTTGCCTGATGTTTTGATGCTTTGAGCGGTTTTCCGTGAAGCCCTTTGAATTGCCCCGTTGTTGAAATGTGCTGTACGCGTGAACTTTCCCGAGTGGCGTTCCTGCAGCGTGTTAATCGCTGACCCGTGAGCCCAGAACAAAGCCGAGCGTCTCGTATTAGATGAATGATGGAAATATCGCCCCAAATATGGAACGGATCCATAAATGAACGACGGGCGCGGTGGGAATAAATTAAGAGGCGCTGCGGGCTGAATCCTAATGACCGCGTTAACCTTTTCCCCAACAAAGTTCCCGTTGACATTCACTCTTCAAAGAGGAGCGACTGTTCTTCTCCTGATTTTCAGACCCTCGTGTTTCACAGTTTTTCAGTTTCTAATTAGGTAATCAGGCTCGTGAGGACGCGACGTTCGAGTTTCATTAAATTAGCGAAGATGGATTTTTATGACGGGCTGGTTTTTGCACTTGAGAGCTTGAACTCAATTCTTGCGGTGACTTGTTGAACAAGAAAGAAGACGAAGAGGAAGGAGAAAGAGGAGGAGGAGGAGAAGATAAAGGAGGAGCAAGAGGAGGGAGAAGGAGGAGAGGAATGAGGAGGAAGAGAAGGACGACGAGAAGAAAGAGGAGGAGATAAAAGAGGAGGAAGAAGGAGGAGGAAGAGAAGGAGGAGGGGAAGGAGGAGGAAATGCAAAAGAAGGAGAAGGAGAAGAAGGAGAAGAAGGAGGAGAAGAAAGAGAAGAAGGAGAAGAAGAAGAAGGAGAAGAAGAAGGAGGAGAAGGAGAAGAAGAAGAAGAAGAAGAAGGAGGAGAAGAAGGAGAAGAAGAAGAAGGAGGAGAAGAAAGAGAAGAAGAAGGAGAAGAAGAAGAAGAAGAAGGAGAAGGAGAAGAAGAAGGAGAAGAAGGAGAAGGAGGAGAAGAAGGAGAAGAAGAAGAAGAAGGAGGAGAAGAATGAGAAGGAGGAGAAGAAGAAGAAGAACAACAAGAAGAAGAAGAAGAAGGAGGAGAAGAATGAGAAGGAGGAGAAAGGCGGAGAAAGAAGAGGGAGGAGGAGGAGGACGAAGAGAAGAAGAAGACGAAGAAGAATTATTAAAAGGAAGCGCAGTCGTTACAGATCACAATGGGTACGACCGAGAGGGTCAAAGGTCGAGGTGCATTTTGCCGACGAAGCGGTCCGTTCCAGTCGTACACCGACGACAGCTGCGGTTCTGCAAGAACATCCCGCAAACACGGGCTTCACTTCAAGTCTCTCTCCTCTAAGTGCGTTTCCACGGCAGCAGGGAGGGTTTCTACAAAGAGGACGTGACGCAAAACGCCTGCGACCAAACACGCTTTCCCCTCTTCGGCCTGTTTCCTCACGAAACCAGCCGAGTCATCACAACCCTAATTCTGAGTAAAAAAACATCTTCGGGTTTTGGACTTTGTTTTCCTTCTCCGACTTGTTACGGAGTAACAGAGTATTGATTAGAGAGCTAATATCTGTACAGATACAACTACCGTGCTGCACACTACATACACACGACATACACACTACATACACACGACATATACACTATATACACACTACATACACACTACATACACACGACATACACACTACATACACACGACATACACACTACATACACACGACATACACACTACATACACACTACACAACAGCTCCACAACTCCAAGTAAAGACGGAAAAAATGTGGACAAATAAAACAAGAAGATAAAACCAGCAAATTCACTTCCAGTCTGTTCTCGCTGAAGAAAAAAAAAAAAAAAAAAAGGCTTTTCTTTTTTCTTTTTTTAATCTTCAAATGTTGCTTTGATTAAACTAAAGAGAGATTCTTCTTCACAGAACCCTCCCCCCCCCCCCAAAAAAAAGTATTCTCTCAGGGTAAAAAGAGCCACTTCCTGTCAATTCACCGAACATAAAAGTGCGATGTCAGCGTTTGTCGCGCGGGGTATGGCCTCCATCTTCACGACAGATGGCGACCCCCCCCCTCCCCCAACCGAAAAAAACGAAAAAAAAAAAAACGTCGCGCCGATTTCCCCGGCTGTCAAAAAAAACATTCCTCCTCCACCCCCCCCCGCCCCCCTAAATGTCACTTCAATAAAGAAATAAAATAACAACGACAAGCGATTCTGACGCCGAAAGAAATCGACTCCGCAATGGAGCCGATACGGCGAGGAAACATTAGCCGCCGCCGCTGCAGCTTAAGCCGGGGCTTTTTTCTTTTTTTTTTATTGCTTCTGAGAGTTACAGTGTAAAGAGCATTATGAAGGCATACACTGGAGATTATGGCACTAATCTGCTCCGACAACCGCGCCGTCATTGATTATTAAAGGCTTCTGTAATCCGACGGCACACAAGAGGGCGGGGGGGGAGAAAGAAGAAGAAGAAGAAAAAAAAAGCCGCCGTGAAGATACGAAGACCGACAAAAGGACGGGACGAGCGGCGCGTTACGGACATTTTAGGACTTTTCAGCTTTTTTTTTTTTTTTTTTTGGAAGACGACGGAGAGGGACTTTTTTTTTTTTTTTTTTTTTTACAGCGCTTGTAATGCGTCGCTCCCGTCAGAAGGTGGCGGTGAAGCCGGCGTTAAATAACGCGAGGAGAAGAAGATGTTTGAGATCTTAAGATGTCCCGGTATCAACGCGCAAAAGGCAACTTATGAAAACCTTCAAAAACGTCGAAACCGATAATATCCGATTACAAATTTATTTATTTTTTTACGTCCTTCCTCCCGACTCTGTCTTTTTATTTCAATTTCATTGAGTATTGTTATTATGCTATTGTTAAGTATTGGCGTCAATAATCAGCTCAAAAGTCCATAATTGAAAATAATCATTAGCTCCAGCTAAGTGTTTTAGACTTCAAATTAACGATGTGACCGATAATAACAATAATTATAATAACAATAATAATAATAGTAATAGGCGGAATGGGAGAGTAATTATATTCAAAGGGAGAGAGAGAGAGGGGGGGGGGCGCTGACGGCAAAAAATGCCAATGTCAGCGCATTACATCTGTTAATCTCAAATTCAATACAGAATTAGACACGAAAAAGGAATTCACGTTGGCAAACGCTTCGCTTTTTTTTTTTTTTTTTTGCTGCCGTGACAACAGAAGAGAAAATAAAACTCTTTACTGGCCGCGGGTGACGCGGGGAGGGCCGGGCGCCTGTCGCCGTTAATCTGCCCGCCCCGCCGAACGCCCGCTGCTCCGGGGGACACCTGTGACGCCGTTCTTCACGCCTCTCCATTAATCTCCCGGCCGAGTGGTTTCGGTTTTCATTTGTTCGTCGGCTGAAGTCGACGTCGGCGTTTTTTTTTGTTGTTGTTGTTTTTCTGTCTTTCTCTCTCTCTCTCTCCGCTGGCCGGACGAGACGGCCGCCTCGGAGAAAGAAAAAAAAAAAATTCTTCATTTGTTGTCGACCTCGACTTGTATCTCTGCACCCGAGCTGTCCCTCCCGGGCTCCTGTACTTCACTCAATTAGTGGAGATCCTTTTTGCTGCACCTGTCCCTCCCGTTCATCAGCTCCTCTGTGTGTGTGTGTGTGTGTGTGTGTGTGTGTGTGTGTGTGTGTGTGTGTGTGTGTGTGTGTGCGCGTGTGGAGGTGATTGAAAACGAGTCGGTGGTAAAAGGTTCCCAGAATCACAGCTTGAGTTCTCCGCTTTTGATACGGAGAGATTTTGTTCAGAAGCCCAAAGCTAGCGGTGGACAAAAACTAGGTCAAAGGTCAAAGGTCAGCTTCACCGCGACTTCATAATGCCCTGCGAAACCTCTTCATTTATATCAATGTATTTATTGAAATACAGTTTTAACATTTTATTATTTTTATTTAATTTTAAAAAAAAGTACCCATCATTATTAAAACCTGACCCGGCTTAATTAATTAATAAGTCGCACACTCTTTTTATTGCCCGCCCACGCGCCAATCAAAATGCAGCACAGGAGTTGTCAGTTGTCATCAAAAATGGACGGCAGCTTGATATGTGTTGCCGTGCGCTCTTTGAATGCCGCGCCGCGGCTTGGACGCCACGGCGACACGCCCGGTGACATCAAAGAGAATACGCGAGTGGCTGAGAGGTGTTGGTGACGCCGAGGTGACAAAGCCTCAAACGCACACCGCTGCCATCAAAGTGTGTGTGCGTGTGTATGTGTGTGTGCGTGTGCGTGTGAGTGTGCGCGCGCACCAGACGATCCTTTTATCATCGTCTCGCCGCAGCCCCTGATCTCAGCTTCACCACCCTCTGTCACCATGACGACAGGTGACTGGGCAGAGGCGTGCCACGTCATCGTTTTTCGTAAAAAAAATAAATAAATAAATAAAAAAGAGGCCATTTTCCGACATGACGTCGTAACATTAACGCAGCTCGACTGTACGACAACGAGCTTTTGAAAGTCAAATAAAAGTAGAACGTTAGCTCCCGGGTCTGAAAAATGAAGTGGTAAGCTGCGGTACCGCCGAGCGCCACTAGAGGCCTGACTCCGAAAAGCCTCCGTAGACTCCCGTTCAACTTCTCTCAAAGTTGTCTGCGTGCCGTTCACTAAAATCACACTTCCAGATTAGTGTCCCGCAGGTCCGTCTGAAAACAATTCCAAAATATGCCTCAATAAGACATGGTTTTTGGAGGGTCTGTTTGATTGACAGCGATTGTCGTGCCTGGGTAGAAAGTCCCGTGTCCGCCCTAGAAATAAAAAAAAATTAAAAAAAATCATCCTCCGAGGTAATCCTTTTTGCCTACGATACGATCACACGCTGCCGAAGAGTTGCCGAGAAAAAGAAAGAGCCCCCCCCCCACCCCTCCTCCGCCGACAACACCGCGGTGGCCCTGTCGGCATTTTTGTTTTGCCTCGAGGAACCGACTCTTTATCACGAAACACAAGCCCACCGTGAAATTGAAGGAAAACACAAGACTACAGATAACACAAGCCGAGGGCCCGGAAATTTCAGAGAGCCCCGGGGGAGGAGGGGGGAGGGGATTTATGGACAAGGGAGATGAGTCGCGGCGACACTGTGGGGATTGAGTGTTTGTGCATTCTTTTGTTCGAGGCCCCATACCGGGTATAATAAAATAAGCCACGTTAAAGGATTTTTTTTTTTAATTTTTTAATTTTTTTGCACAGTGATAATTTAGCTTTTTTTTTTTTTTTTTTTTTTATCCTATTTTGTCACCCGACGCTAAATCGTTAAAATAGTGAACAAACTTCCCCTCATTTTCTCCCTTTTTTTGTCGTTCCGAGCACCCCGTACCGTGACACCCCGGCGAGCTGCGCAATCCTAGCGGCGGCCAGCTGGACCGCGTTTGGTTTTAACATGACACGGTGCTAAAATATCAAAGAAATACACGAGTCCGTCAATGTTTTTTTTCCAGCAGGTCTCTTGGTTACAACCAGACTGAGCTAGCTGAGCAGTTTAGTGTTCCTACGTGTTGTATTTATTCAGTTTGAGAAACCATCTCCGGAAAGCGATGAAATGGACTGGAAGTCGCCTCTGTTGCTAGGGGTGGTTGCTAAGGGGTCGGCCTACTTCCTCGGAGTGGGAAACGTCGCACACGTCACATCAGAGTCTCCTGACGTTAACGGGATTGCTTCCCAGGTCTTGGTCATGCTCCCTCTGGTGAAAGAAGAAAGTACGGCGCATTTAAAGATAAAATGCTAAAACAGAAGTCAATAAAAAAATTTAAAAAATACTTTTTTTTGTTGTTTTAAAACAAAAGTGATGGGATTTGCTTTTGCAGTGCGATTTGAAAGAAAACACAGAAGTAGTTTTCTTTCCCCACCGTAATCAGAAACCAGCACTTCTTTTATCACTAATTAAAATCTGTCGGCCGCACTTGGTGTGAATTATTAAGAGGGCAGCGGCTGCCGTGGAGCTAAAAAAACTGCAGAGTGGATGGAACCGAAGGACCCTGACAATTAAACTGTATTTAACTGTGGCGCTGGAACATCTGGCCAATCACTGGATCCACTTAACGAGGTCAGATCAGACACCTCCCCCCACCCCCACCCAACCCCCACCCACCCCCACGATACGAGTCCGGCATCTGGCAGCAGGTAGCTTACAGCTGGACGTCAGTGCGAATCTCGACTTTAATTCGACTTCACAAAGTCCGAGAGGAAACTCGAATCATTTCAACTCCTGCCGTGTCGGCAAGATTAATAACACCGCAAAGTCGAAGCACGTGAAGCCGTTCAAACACGACGAGACAGAAACTAAAAAAGTGATTCTAGTTCTGGGATGTTTATTTTCATGGGACTTGACAACATGGGGCTCTTCCTTTATTAGGAAATAGCTTCAAAGAAAAAGAAAATCACCATCCACCTCGGCGGTCTTTTAATTTGGACAAGAAATGCGTTCTCCTCCCGCTACAGACACAATAAGCCGGAGGAGTCATGTTTTTAATGACTGAACCGGAGCGGGCTGTTTTAACGAAGTCGGAAAGTAGGACTCAAACGGGCCGCCAAAATTGCAAAACCCGGACCCGTCTTCGGTGGAATATGAAGTTAAAACCCCAAATTCGATCACAACTCTGGAGAGGAAGCGGCTGCAAAGTCACAACGATCACACGGGGGGAAAAAAAAAACCAAAAAACGGTCAAATCCGGTTTTCATTTGTCTAATCGCACCAATTAATCATCATCGGTCGGGGAGTAGCGAGACAATAAAGTTAGTTTGTTCATCGATAAGCTCAATAAGCTGTCGGAAAATGCTCAAAGGATTTAAATATTCATCAACACACGAGTTCAGACGATCCCTCCAGTTGAAGCTCCTCCGAACGCTCAAATGTGCATCAAAATGTGCAGCATCAGCAGATTCCACACTTCTGGAAAAGCTGCTTGGCCTGGTTCGGAGGCTGGCGTGCCGGCGGCCCCCGTCTCGCTATTATCACGGACTCCCGGCGGCTCTCATCAGCCTTCAGCCCGGGGAGGGACGCACCTGCTGCTGAAGGTAAGACCGAGTTATTGCATCACTAATCTCTTCCTGGGGGGGAGGAGGGCTGTTCAGCCGGGACCAGCCGGAGGAGGGCGGAAGAGGCAATAAGCCATCTAACGGGGCGAGAGGGAGTGTGTGTGTGTGGGGAGGGGGTGAGGGTGATGATAAACTTGAGCGAGGGGGGAGGAGGGATGAGGGACGCGTGTCCGTTATCGGCGGCCGAGTCGAGGAAGGATGTCGCCGTCTGGCTCGCTGGCACGACGCCCGCCTCCTGATTTCCTTCTCCGCGGCCCGCGAGTTATTACTTTTATCTGAAGACCGCTCCGCCTTCCTCCCTCGATAGATCACGGCGCTCGATAAATTGATGGGGGTGGAGGGGTGGGCGGAGGAGGGGAGGCGGGGGGGGGGGGGCGAGCGTCTACACTCCATCCTTACTGTAAAGCCCGAGCTGCTCTGATTGCTCTCTTAATGGTGATGAACGCGCGAGGAAAACGGCGAGGGGACGGGGGGGGGGGTTAATTCCACATCACACGCCGCCATCGTCACGAGAACGCAAGACAGTCCGATAAAAAAATGTGTAAATAAAAAAGACCTGAAGAGACCAGCGGTGGTGTTTACAGCTGTTCACTGTAAACGCTGTTATTATTATTATTATGATTATAATTAGTATTGATTCAGATAACAAACTCAAAACGCCCCTTTTCACACTGTATGATTTCGCTAATTGCAAAAGAGTACATATCATGGCGTAGTTTTGGGGGCCGGGCCGGGCGTAAAAACAAACAAAAACAACAACAACAACAACAAAACGTCCCTCTGAACCTGCAGGACTATTTGTGGCGTCTTTAGGGACGTCACGGCGCATCAGACACTTCTCTGCGGCTGTGAGGGGGAGGAGAGGGCGGGACGGCGGGGGGGGGGGGGGAGGTGGGATTGCAAAAACCGCATAGCAGGAACTATTAGCCTCCGCTTCATTACACATTATGTGGATGTGGATGTGAGTAGGGGGAGGGAGGGGGGAAGAGGGGTGGAGGGGCGGGGGGGGGGGCTGTCAGCTGCAACAAATAGATGTCGGCTTCCTGTTCTGTCTCTGTAATAACAATAATAATAACAATACTAACAATAACAATACTAAAATAATACTAACAATACTAACAATAATAATAATAATAATAATAACAACAGCTGAACATAGTTTTTTGGTTGTTTTTTTTTGGGACGCCTCAGCGATAAATCAGCTTAAAGGACTCGCCAACTAATCTCCCCCCACCCCCGCCCCTCCCCTTACCCCGAAGAGGATTGTCGCTGGAAAGGTCACCAGGTGTGCACGAGTGAGCCAAAACGCTGCCTCCCGGCGAGACGGATGATGACAGGGTGGCGGATGGATGAATGGGGGGAGGGGAGGGTGGAAAAATAAATAAATAAATAAAAATAAAAAATGCTGACCTGGATATGAAGATTACCTGCCGAGCAGCGTCGCTGCCGTGGGAATGAAATTGCATTATTTTGTGCTTCTTGCATGAATCGCACAGAAAGTATCCTCGACTTTCTGTTCCCCGCGTTGTCTAAATATGTTTGTTTTGTTGCTCTCGGGCAGCAATTTCTGATCATCATCATCATCATCATCATCATCATCATCATCCTCCTCCCCGGCTTCACTTCTCAGAGTGGCTTGGCGAGCTCCTCAGTGAGAACACGTCGCGCGGCCAAGTAGCGCCGGCCGAGAGATCCCATTGGTCGACCGCGGCATTTGGAATGTGCTCGTCTCCGCGGCAACCGCCGGGAGAGCGTTTTCCCGAAAAGGGCGGAGCTTGATTAAATTGGGGCGCCGAAGCAAATTTAAAAACGTGCCGCGAATGATTCGATCAAAGTTGTTTTCGATGGAAGTTTTGGACGTTTTAGATTTTTCACAATACCTCCGGAGAACCGTTGGCGTGTCGGGTTCGGATTAATATCAGCTGTGTCGCGGATTTATTATTATTTATTTTTTTTCCCAGCAGATATCGTAGATCCAACAAGATCGAGCGAGCTGAGCAGTTGAGCGTTTCCACGTGCTGTATTTATTCCGTTTGAGAAACCATCTCAGGCGAAAGCGTTAACCACAGACGAGAACTGGTCTCCGTTGCTAGGGGTCGTCGCTAAGGGTCGGGACCCCCACTTCCCGGGAGTGGTAAACGCCGCACGGGTTACGTAAGACTGATTGTTTCTCCGGTTATCAGCCAGACCCCCGTGCCGTCGTTTTGGGACGTCCCGTTGGCAAGAAAGAAACAAAAATTCACGAACGTCCTAAAAGTTCGGGAAGGCGTTGCCGTGGAAACGGGTCGCGCCGCACCACGGGGCACGTCTTCCACTTCAAGCGACTCTTACTTGCCGTGGCGCCGATTAATTATGCAAAAGTGTAACATTGCGTGAATCACTGACGAAGTGGCGTCGCAGAACGCGCTGCGGTCGTATCAAAGGATTCATAATGACGCATTAATAACAAACAGGGAAGTTAAAAAAAAAAGGGCTGAAACGGCAAAAAGAAACAACAACAAAAGAAAACCCACAAAATGACTCCACCAAAGCCGGAGCGTGTCCCACGAACACAAACAAGAGCGAACGCTCGTCTGTAATGCGAATACACGGAATATTAAATGGGAAAGAAAAAAAGAAAAAAGAAATTAAATATTAAATATTAAATATGAACAATCTTCCAGGGAATGTAATCAACCGCATCGTGAAAAATGCATGCAGTTCACATACGAGAGGGGACGCGGCGTTCGCCTCGGTTACATCACTTTGTTGTTGTTTTTTTTTTATCTCCCCCTCCCCCCTCTCCCCTTTCCTGTCCCCCCAAGGCAAAAAAAACCAAGAAAAAAACAGATAAGTTCCTGAAGGAAATGGGAGCGGATAAAAGCAGCGAGATCTGAACTCAGAGGGCTGATGGGGTGCAACGTGGAGTATTCAAATCTGCATGCGACATATTTCACAGGGGGGGGGGGATAGAGGGGAGGGGGGAAGCAGGGGGGAGGGGGGAAGGTACTAAAAAATGTTCTTTACAAAACAGCCGCCCCGAACGCCTGAGAATAAACACGCCGGGGGGGGAAATGATTACACCGAGACTCAGATGCGTTTTCATGCCTTCCGTCCCCTTCTGTTGTTTTTCGTGGGCGCTCAAGGGGAGGAATTGTTGTTTCGTTGTTGTTGTTTGTTTTTTGTTTTTTTTCCCTCTCTCTCTCTCTCTCTCTCTCTCTCTCGCTCTCCTACCTCGGCGCCGCGACGAGAGGGCAGTCGAACACAAATACGAGCACACGTCTGCCGCGACACATAAAAAACAAAAGAGAAAAGAGGGACGGCGGGGAGGGGGGGGCGGAGTCGGTTACCGCGGCGACCCAGTTGTTAATTAACATTAATATAGATATTAATCTACCTGCTATCATATCGGAGTAAAAATGCAGACGTGGAGCAGGATTTGAATCTTTTCGTGGATTATTGGACGGACGTCGTGACAATAACAACTTTTACAAGCGGGAGGGGGACGGGGGGGGACAGTTTCACGATCTCCGGGGAGACATGTCGTCTCGTATCCCGCTCGTGAAGCCGTAACGCATTTGGGAGGAGGGAAGGTTTCACCGTGTGGTCTTGTTTTGTTTGATGAAATTGCACCTGCGGAAGGAGATCACGTCTAAAAGACTTCACCACTAAACGGAAACGTTTTTACCGACGCAGTAAATGATCCTAAATGGAAATCAGAAATCATCCCCGCAGACGTTTTACAACCCGAATAAAAAAAAAAAACTGACAGATTCATTCATGCAAAAGCAGCGCTACTGGAAAAAATAAATATATATATCGACTACTACATCGTGTTTTTAAGTTTTCGGGGAGTATTTCATCCTTTTTTTCCCCTCAAATCATCAATATTGAAAGCTTGAAGGAAGAAACTGAATTCCTTCCGCGAGAGAGAAGAATCCCCGGAGCCGGATATCGACTACGTTCAAACTTCTGAGAGACGATCCGAGCTCTCGGATTAACGCAAACGCTCCGCGATCCGACCCGAACCCGGCGAAGTAGAGCCTTGACGGACGCGGTCGGGGCGCGAAAGAAAACCTGCGACGGTTAACGCGCGGCGGCAGAGGGGAGGAGAGGGGAGGAAGCGCTTGTTTCGGTGCGGGAGGGCAACCCAAAACAAAACAAAAAAACAAAAAAAAAGTTATCATCTCGGTCTATCAAAAGTCTGGTGGAAATATACTTCGGAGAGCAGAGGAACGTTAACAAGACCAACTGGGATGGGGAGGGGGGTGGGGTTAAACACGCGTCAAGTGTATCAAGCGCACCCGTAACCGGGTGCGTCGGGTGAGGTGGAGATTAACGATGTTCTGCGTGGCGTTGGTGCACACATAATTATATATAACTATAATTAGGCCTCGGAGTCTCACACACACACACACACACACACGGACACACACACACACACACACACACACACACACACACACACACACACACACACACACACACACAGACACACACACACACACGCACACACAGAGAGCAGACGCCGATTGAAATCAAGCGATATTAATATCACCTGCAGGATTACAGCGGTGCAAAAAAAAAAAAAAAAAGTGATGATTATTATTATTATTAAAGCCTCCCCAAATAAAAATGAAAGATGTCTTCCCTCCTGCGGCGACTCGCTCTAATTAATTTAGCAGAGGAAGTTAAAATGGCAAACACTTTTTACTCTTCATCCCGTTTCTGCATAAATAAATATCAGTGGAAACACATTGGGTTTGCATGAAGAGGATTAGAAGACAAATATATATATACAGTGCTTTGGAAAAAGGCATCGCAGGAGGACAATGCTGCTGTTTTCTTCCTGGAGGGTGTATTTTTTATTTTATTTTATTTAATTTTTTCGAAATGGTTTGAGTGTGTGTTTTAAGCCAACAGAAACTTCCGATCCCCCAAACCTCTAAATTAGAGTGACGAGGTGTCCATACGGCGGCGGAGATAAGACGAGGAGCAAAACAACAAAGCTCCCGTCGAGAAATTCTGACTCACTGGAGGCCTAAACGGCCTTCGGAGCAACACCAGGGTGTGTCGTCCTCCCCCCCCCCTCCTCCCACCACCACCACTTTTACTCCCACTGCTATTTGACCACTCCGATGAAAATCCAATCATCTACTTGACCGAAAAGGTGGGGGGGGGGAGAGGGCGGGGGTACACACCGGGAGACAAGGAGAGTCACTGCGTCCAGCTTGGCAAACCAGTAAAGCCCCCCCCCCATCACAGAACCCAATTAAACAAAATAAATAAATAAAAAAGGGGGCCAGGAGACTCCGGCTCTGCACTCATCCCACGCCAAGTGTGGTGGTGGAGAGAGGAGGGGGGGGAGTGGAGGGGGAGGGCGAGGTTGCGGGGGAGGAGGGGAGGTGGGGTCTCAGCAGGCTTTGCAAGCAGAGCCTTCAACGTGTGAAAATGTGGAAGACGACGGAGGGCCAAACGTGCAGCCACGGCTGCTGGAGTACGAGATAACGGGATGCGGGGGGGCCCACCACAACCACCAGTGGAAGAAAATGCTGCTTTAACATGCAATACATGAATTCATTACATAATAATAATAATAATAAACTGGATTTGGTGCATTTCTGTGTGTAAAGACCGTAAACTGTACGTTAAAAGTGTTCTTCAGCTGCAATACCGACGAGTGCCACCAGGGGCGGATCTGACTCCACCCGATCGGCGACCCGACGACACCACGTCCCGCCCGTCGACAGCCGTAACCCGACTGCGCCACGGGCCTGTGTTGGCTAAGTTCCGGCCAACAGGATTATCAAATGATCCTAAAGAACTAAACTTGGGCGATTAACGTTTTTTTTTATTGGACTTTCGAACGGTTAGCTCGCGGCTGTCCATGAACGCCACGCGGAAGTGTTTTCCTTTTCTCGCTGCACGAAAACAAATTGATTTGAAAATGAGCTCCGTTCAAACTTGAAAAAAAAAAATAAAAAAAATAAATAAAAAAGGTCTCGGTAAAAGCGGCGGTTTCCCGGCTGAGAAACAATGCTTGACGTTTGACGGGGCGAGCCGTACACTTGAAAATAAATATTGTCCCCCTCCTCCTCTCCCCCCCTCCCCTCCCACCCCCCGAGGGCGGTAACAAACGGCGATGACAGATTTCCCCTTTTAAACCGTGTCGACAAGGAAAGCGGCGGAGAAAAGAAGAAAGAAAGAAAAAGAAAGAAAAGAAAGAAAAAGAAAGGAAAAGAAAGAAAAGGTCCGGGGTGCTTTGGAACCGCGAAACCAGTTAATAAGCCGTTTTTTCGTTTCTGTTTTCTACGGGCGCCGTTTATCTCGCCGTGAATCCGATCCCGATCACTTCCAGGACCGAAGGGTGACGTCGCTGA
Source organism: Brachyistius frenatus (assembly GCF_029030835.1). Lineage (NCBI taxonomy): Eukaryota > Metazoa > Chordata > Actinopteri > Embiotocidae > Brachyistius > Brachyistius frenatus. Next base: position 259,527 of record NW_027210855.1, on the reverse strand, counting down.
GAGAAGAAGTCTGACGGACCCTTTTCTGCAGCTTTAAAAAAAACAAACAAACAAACAAACAAACAACTTCAATTTCCCATCCTGCGCTGCGAGTGAGAATGAAATCATTCGCCGTGGTAACTCAGACAGACCCCGCCCCCTCCCTCCCTCCCCCCTAATGCGAGGGGTTAAATCAGTCTATTAGGAGCACACCCGGGGGCCACGGGACGTCAATAGGATGTACTTTACAGCTCGGCGGATGTAAACAGCCTATTTGTAGAGAGTATAAGAGCTGCGGTCAGAGGAAGTGTTTAATAGTGAGGTATGGCAACAGGAAGTGAGAGAGATTGCAGTCCCGATCGTATAATCACGTTTTTGTTGTTGTTGTTGTTGTTGTTGTTGTTTTGAAGGGAGCGTCGCCCGACAACCCTGAGCGTCACCCGACAACCCTGAGTGTTTCCAGTTTTTCTACGTCGGTGCGGCGGGGGTCGGCGGGGTGGGGGCGGGGTGGGGGGGGGGCACGTGCGACGTCGCCACGGAGACGGTTTCGAGCGTCGAGAGCGCCGTCCACGTCGTGGCGCCTCGTCTCTCTTTTCAAAGTGAAAGGCCGACGGATGACACGGATGAAATCGAATTCCGTTAGAGGGAAGAGGCTTTTAATTTGGCGGGGTGGCGACGGCCTGAATTCGTCCCATTTTGGGGTCAGGCTGTCAACACCGGGACGCTCCGAAGGATTCGCAGAGGGGCGGGACAACGGACGCGCCGCTCGCCGATTGGTTCTTATTCGCGGCGAACAAACAAAATAAATAAATACATTTAAAAAAAAAAAAAAATTTAAATAAAAAACGCGTATAAACTCAGGAGCAGTGTCCCGACTTTTCGCCAAACTCCGCCTTCGGCTCCTCCTCCGAAGATCCTCCGCCCGGCGACCCGTTTTGATACGTCGCCGCCTAATTGAGATTAAACCGCTGCGGGTTTTTTTTGAATGTTTTTTTTTGAATGTCAGGGGAGATGAACGGAGAGAGAACGTTTCTGAAATTAAATAAATTCAAATATCTGGTCGCGCGCCAGCACACGCGCGCGCACACACACACACACACACACACACACACACACACACACACACACACACACACACACACACACACACACACAGAGGCTTCAATGGGGTGCATTTTGTCAGGCCTGTTGGTTTTTAACGACCCAGGCTGTAAAAAGAAAAAAGGCTGAAAGCCACGGCGCTCGCTGGCACAAAAAGCGCCGGGCTCGGCTCCTCTCGGGCGTTACTCCGCCGACCGGAACCGGCGTGACGCCGTATTGATGTAACCGCTTCAAGGGAGCCGGTGTAATTCCTGAAAGAGGATCAAGTCCTGTCGGGAGGAGGAGGGAGGAGGAGGAGGAGGAGGCGATGCGATGCGCCCGAGATCCGTTGCGTTTCGAGGCAACTGTCGAAATAAATCTCCAGACATGGATTTTTTTTTTTTTTTGCTCTCTTTTTTTTTGCTCTCTTTTTTTTTCTGCAGGCTCAGGCAACGGTGTGTTCACACCGAGCTCAAGACGCTGGCCGTGAATTGTTGTCATGACCCCCCCCCCCCCTCTCTCCCCCAACCCCCCCACCTCTTTCGACTACAAGGTAAAATCCTATTGAGCAGCCTGCCACTACTTCCCTTTTTTTTTTTTTTGGGTCTCAGGAGTAGTGAAGGTATCTGACAGAGTGACTCTCGTCCCTTCGTGCAGACAAACACAGCGGCTGATGGGTTTTATTATTTATTTATTTTTTTTTTTTTTACTAGTTAAGTGGACGTGGCCCGCCAGATAAATCACTGCACTTCACATTCAGCTATAAAAGTGCAACGGCGTCGTGACGTGCACAACGCTCCCGTGCACTTATCGGGATTTACGCCGGCCTTCGCGGATAAACGCCCGACGAGCCGCACACCTGCTTCTCGGTTTAAACGATGGCACGCACTCCAAACGACGCGCTCGCGAGTCCGGCACGGATTCCGCGTAACCTACTGAGGGCGCGCGAGCGAGCCGCCGCACAACCGGAAAGACCCAACTGACACGTATCAAAGTGGACCTTTAACAGCAAGTTGTTGTTGTTGTTGTTTTGTTGTTGTTGGTTTTTTTTTTTTTTTTAAATTCCTCTCGTTTCCCACCGGACGCAGCAGACAGCTCAGTCCGAAAAACAAGTGCCGCAGAGGGGCAGAATTAACAGCCTCGGAGAGTGGGGGGAGGATGGGGTGATTGGGGGGTCATTCATAAACAAAACAGCACGTAATGGACTTAGCGAGCTCAATTTCACTTCCGAAAACAGACCGCGTCCGGTGGTCGCGAGCGCCCGGAGCGGATATTTTGTGGTCTCCGGAAAAACAAAGTAAAATTTTTTTTTTTTTTTACAAAAAAAGGACAACAACCGTCGGAAAGCCGCACCGCGCGCGAGAGAGGACCGAAACAATCCCCAGCTCCTACCCGTGTTGCTTGTCCGTGCCCTCGGCCGCTCCAACTCGTCCAGCACGCTGAGAGCTCCTTCCGCTCCGGGTTCCTCCTCCGCTCTGCTCCTCTCAGCATCTCGCGCTGGCTTGGCTGGCTTGCTGCACGCGCGCCGCGCTCGTGGAGAGAGAGAGAGAGAGAGAGGCGGCGGAGGAGGAGGAGGCCGACCAATCAGCGGCCGCCTTTTTCAGGGGAAGGGGATGGCGGCGGGTAAGGTGATGCTGCTTTTGTTCCGAGTTGAGGAGGATGACTTTGAGGCGGCGCGGCGGTGAGCTGACGGCATCCGGGCGACGAATACAACCCGCGTCGGGGAGGCTTTTCATTGGGGAAATCAACGGCACTGTCAAAAGGCATGGCGGGGTTAACCGTTCAAAATAGGGGGGGGGGGGCAACCCTGAATATGCAACCTGCCACATCTGCCTATTGTACAGAAACAATAGGCCACTTAATAGGTCACACTTTGCTGTAATTTGATTTTTAAAGGAACTCTGATTTCCCAGGAGCCCCTCAGACTTTGTCAGGAGTTACTGGTTGCTGTACAAATTATTATTATTTTTTTTTTTTTAAATTTAAATGGATAAATCGGTCGGCTAGTCAATCGTTCACAATCTTTTGGGCTGTTTTCTTTAGTGGTTTAATCAAATATCTGGAAATTTCAGGAATCAGAGTGAATCAATTCATTGGGAAAATAACGGTCAGATTATTCCTTACAAGCAGTTATAAGTTGCAGCACCGTAATAACTCGTCTCCGTTCTGTCCCGGCTTAATATCACTAAAATGTACAAAATAGGGAACAAAAATGTTTTTATACTGTCATATTTGTTGCATGGAAGAAATTCTACTCCATCTCGGTTTTTTTTATTTTTTTATTTGTTGATGACACCTAAGGAGTCGTGATGACTTTTTAAAAGATGGAGGTTTCTGAAGACAGCAGACAGGTGTTTTTAAATGGTGAAGCTGGGCTTATATTGGGACATACAAAGGGACATTTCACAGCTTTTTTTACACATCTGGATCACATTGGTTCCGGTCCGGATCTAAAACTACTACACCGAGACTAGATTGTCATAAGCCGGGCCGCTCAGAGCTCAAAGTCATCTCCCCTTTAAACGCCGATTGAACAAAAATTGAAGAAGAAGAACTCCGGTGACCGCGAGGTCGCAGGCTGGACTGTCTCGACTTCCTGATTGGTAAACGGGACGCAGCTGGCGGGAAGCGACGCACACGTGGAGGCGCGCAGGTGGAGGATTCCAAAATAAAACAGGAAGTGACGACGCAGCGTCCCGCCGACTGCTGAAATATTGGATCCCTGAAATCTCACCGACAACTTCACCGGATTTTTGGGTGAATTCAAAGATTATATTAAGACTCTCCAACGGATTAATACTGAGAAAAGTAACAAAACTGTCCAACTGCATGAAGAAATCCTTGAAGAGGAATAACGTGCTACTTTCAGGTATATATCTTTTTCTCCTGACATCTCTGTACGAAATAATGAGTGCTTCTCTACAATGCTTGTAAATTTACTTCTTGTTCAATAAAGTTCTCCAAAAAATAAAAATAAGATCCCTGAAAACAAAAATTTAAACATCATGTGCAATAGCACTTTTTTTTTGCTCATTGTTTATTTGTATTGTGTTTATTTTGTTAATGTTATTTTCGATTAAAAATCTCTGGCACAAGAGTTACTGAAGCTCATCTTCAAAAGCAAGAAAATGCCTCATTATATAAATCCGGTTTTAATGCAAATTAAGCCAAAGTCTGGTGTTTACTGATGTTTAACTCCACTCCAATAAACACTGTCCTGCTGCGTCGACCAACTTCCACTGAGGACTTTTTACCTCCGTGATGGTGAGCCGGGACGGGACGTCCCAGGAGCAGCGAAACAGACCCCGGATCATGATGACGCCGCCGCCGCCGTGCTTCACCACTGGGATGATGTTTATCACGTATCCCGCTGCATTTACTTCCCAAACAGTTTGATTATATTTTCCTCAATCCACAAAATAGTTTCCGATGAGCGTTGCGTGATGCTCTTTGCCAAACCTTCGCGACTTCCTGTTTGGTGCATTGCCATGACGACGATGCCTGTTCAATAAACTGCATGAGGTAGAGTTATAAAAGGCTTTTTTGGGGGGGGAATTAAGCCTCTGGAGTCATCTTATTTTGGCGCCGATATCGCCACAGTGCTAAATCCTCCGCAGACGGTTTATGTTACAGCAATGATCGGTATCTAAACTCCCTGGGATGACTTTGTAATTCTTACTCCCGAGTCCAACTTAGCTTCTTTTTTTTTTTTTTAACCATCTGTGAATATTTTAAGGACACGGAAAAGACTGCTGTCGAAAAATGTAACTTCGATGACCTTTATTTTAAGACAAATTTGTGTTCATGTTTTTATAATTTGTTGTTTCTGGGATCGGGCCACTTTAAAGTCCCAGCACACCCTCGTTTTTTTGGCTTCCAGATAAACGTCGGGTTTTTAACGCAAAATTTAACACCGTTTTATTTTTCTTATCTGTTGCACACATTCGATCTGAATGGATGGTTGGTTTTTCTGGCTGTATAATTGCTCGGCAGAGGGATTTAAAAAGCATGAAGAGAATCGCATTTACTTTTGGATTGTCAATTAAAATGTTACCGTAAGAATAAAAAGAAAACAGCCCAATTAAAAAAATAAAAAATAAATAAAAGATGGCAAAAGTGCAGTTTCGGGGGGGGGGGGGGGGTACCGAAAGCGCCGACTTCCAGCATTTAAAGCATCTCCCGGCACAAAGTAGCGTCGGTATACTGCTGCTGTAATTAACACTGCAGAATCTTTCTATTTGCAGCCAATTACCCCCCCCCCTCCCACCATGTGATCAAGTTGTAACTGAGAGAAAGAGGAGGATATGTGGGATGGGTGGTGGAGGGGAGAAGGGGGGATCTGCCAGAGGTGACAAAAGCCACCTAATGGAAAAATCTGTAACTCCTACAACAGGCCTGCTCTATCAGTGAAAATCAATACGTCTTTTTCGCCGAGGAGATCTCAGCCGGACCGTGTCGTCGAGGTGGGCGATACATCAAGGCGGTCGGGCCCCACTGAAGGGGATACAGCTAAGTACCATTACTGCTCCCGCTTGTCTGTTGCGCTCATTGATTACAAAAGTCGTATAGTGTGGAGTCGGTGCAGCTTTATTTCAACCAGAAGACACATAATAGAAATGGGAAAAAAAAAAAACGTCTTCATTCCGACACAAAAGGAAGCCATTCGTTGGGGGGGGGTGAAAAAAACCCAACAGTTTGTAATTAATGCACATGTTGCGGTTTTTGGTTTTAGCGGTGTTTAGATGAGTCGGCGAAAAATATAAAGATGCATAAAGTAACATAAAAGAATTTCCATTTCTTTGCACACCAGGTGCGTTCACAATCAAACAAAAGCTAGATGGTGATTAAAAGAGATTTTTTTTTTTTTTTTTTTTTAAACTCAGTACAAAAAAAAGAAGAAAAAAGAAAAGAAATCAGAGCAGTTCGTCTCTCCATGGACACGTGTGTGAAATTATATGTTGCTTATGAGTCCTCGCTGTCCTCGCTGTCGTAGTATCGGTTCCTCTTGATCTGCTCCTCCACCGTCAGCGCTCCGTCGTCCTCCGGCCACGAGGAAGCGCCGAAGACGAAGCTCTCGTCCTCTCCCTTCACGTCCTCTCCCTTCACGTCCTCTCCCTTCACGTCCTCTCCCTTCACGTCTCCGAAATCCAAAAGGTCGTCCGTCACCGCCGCCGCCTGCGGCCTCTCCCCGGCCGACCCGCCGAAGACGTCGAATCCGAAATCGGACAGCGGGCCCGAGCCGCTCGCGCTCAGCCCGGCGAAAATGTCCTCGAGGAAGCTCAAGGACGCGCTCGTCTTTGGCTCGCCGCCGGCCGTCTCCGCGAAGAGACCGCCGTCCGAGTGGCGGTCTGTGGCACATTTGGCACCGGCTGGCACGAAGGCGTCGTCGCTCCGCGCCGGCCGCGGCACCTCGCTTGGCATCCGGTCGGACTCTCCGCGGCTTCGGGAGGAATCGGTCGTGAAAAAGAGCAGCCAGTCCTCCGTCTCCTCGGCGTCGCTCAGCGCGTCTCGGTGGAACGCTGCCCGGCCGTTACTGTTGTTGTTGTTGTTGTTGGAGTTTGCGTCCGTCGCCTCCCCGTCTATTAGCGTGACCTTCACCGCCCCTCCGTCGTTCGTGCCGCCGTTCCTCTCCTCTCCCCCCACCTCCTCCCGGCTTTCACTCTCTTGCCCGTTTGCTCTCACTTCCTCTGCCTTTCCTGCACTTCCTTCGCCGCTCGCCTCCCTCCCGTCTCCGCTTCGTTCTCCCGCCGCCGCCGCTCCGGGATCCACTTCGGAGTCCGTTTCGGGAGCCGCTCCCGAGCCGCGGTTCGACTCTTCGGTTGCCCAAGAGTGCGCGGCCACGGGCGCGCGGGAGGCGGCGGCGTCGCACTCCGCCGGCGTTCCCTCGACCTTCTTCACGCCCTCTGACGAGCAGACGCTCTCGTGCACCTCGTTGCCTTCCTGGGGTCCATTTTGCGCCGTAACCGCGGGGACGCCGGCCTCGCCGACCGGCCGGTTTAGGTGGTCGTCCTCCTTCGGGGGCCACAACGGCTTCACCAACTTCAACTCCTCCTCGATAGTGAAGGGCTTCTTCAGAGAATCTTCCTGGGGGGGCCACACGACTGAAATCTTACTGGTGGGTTTTTTACTCTCGTCCGCTAATTTGACGACGTGGTTATCCGGAGGAACCACGGCGCTCGGAGCCGTCGGATGTCTGGGATCCGCGACTTTCCTTTCAGGTGTCGGCGATTTCACGATGGAATTCTGCTGGTTTTTATTACTCCAGAGTTCTTTGTGCGGTTTTTGTCCAAATCCTTCGTCGTAGTTTCCTTTGGACTTGAACAGTTGCTTGTAGTGTGGCTTGCAGTACATCCGTCCATGGAGAGAGGCGTAGTTGCCGAGACTATTGATAAAAAATTAATTAATTAATTAAAAAAAAGAGGGATTAAAATAGTGTGAGATCAAAAATTTCAAAAAAGGCCAAACCAGACGACGATGTTTCACCTCAGTTTGCCTCTGCAGTGCTCACAGCGAAAGCAGCTTTTATGGAAGTTTTGCTGGTCTGCAATCAGCGACTCCATGGGGTACACCCTCTTCCGACACGCCCTGCACAGTTCGGAGTCTGGAATTCGAATTTTCTGCAAAAAAGAAAAGACAGACGTATTTGTCAGTTTACGGGTCAATTGTAATTCCACCACAAATGTGTTGGTATTTTCTTGGAAGGAAATATGTGATCTGGTGCATTTTGAATGAATGAATAAATATGTGCTCATCAGAACGGACGCTAATGAAATGGGAAGAGAATATTTAATTCTCCATTTTCTGAGATTTCAGCTGGTTTAAAAAAAACAAAAACACGTAATAGTGCAAGAATACAGATAACAAAAAAAAAAATCTCGTCAATTTCGTAAGCATCTATTTGTAAGCTTCACCGACATTTTGCTTTCACTACGTGCTTGTCCTACCAGAAGCAAGTGAGGCGAAGGAGAAGCTCCTTTGTCGCTGGAACATTTTCACTTTTTTTCCCTCACGGATGATATTTATTCTTGGAAAACTAACCATGTGTTGATTTCGGTGAAATATCACCAAAAAAAAAAAAAAAATAGTGTCAATTATTGCAACGCAGAATGTGAATTTCACACAGATGGAGTATCAAGTTTTAAACAATGAATAAACAACAAAAACATTTTTTTTTTTTTTTTTTTTTATCTCTTTCCAGGAAACTTCCCATTAAATTGTTAGAAAATGATCAGACGACCCCGATATCGCTCCAAAGCGTGTAATACACCCGCCCGGCCAGCAGAGGGAGCCGTGTCAGTGTCACGTTTTGCCTCGCCGAGGCGTGAAAAGTCTCTAATGTTCCTTGGTTCACCGATTGGGTTTAAAATAATCCCTTTTGCGTAAGAACCGTTACGTCTGTCACGTAAACGAAATACGTCACTTTGTGTATTTTCTAGTCACGTGACCATGCTCGGGTGTTCTCCTCAGGTGGATTAAACAAGTGTATTCACACGCTTCGGGCGCGATGTCACGTATCAGGATATTTACCAGTGTTAAGAAAAAGGACAAATACCATTGGTTATTATCAGCAAACAACATTCAATTGCAGGTGTTAAGTGGATCGACACGATCCGGATTCACAATCAGGTGCACGGTAGAAACACGTACGACGGGAGAGAAGTCTATTTTTTTTTTTTTAAGAATGATTTGTCTTGACGTGCTCTTCTCGAGAATGTTGTTACTTTAATGTTTTTGAGTTACTCTATTTAAAAACTCCCGTCGGAACGAATTCAAATCAAAAAGTATTCCCTCTCCTCTCGCCGGAGACGTTTCGAGCAATTCTCCGGCGTGAGAGTTATTAGTTCAATACGTCGTTGGCGGCGTCACACGTCAAGACGCCCCGAATCAACGGGACAAAGTGGAACCTGTGGATATTAAAAAGTGTGAAACGGCGAGCTGCTCCGAGTTTCAGTCTCCGATGAAAAAGAAAACACACGAAAAGAAAATCAAGTGACATAAAACAACCGCGTCAAAGTGTCTGTTTGTTTTTCCACACAATGCAGCCGGTGCTTCAAAAACAATCTCCACACACGCAAGGCAAAGTTAAAAAACACACCGTCACGCCCGCTCAGCATCCTTCATGCCTCGTTTTACCCGTCACGACGGTCTCCTGTTGGCGCGTGACGATCTGCGAGGTCCGCTGCTCCGTGACGCTGAAGCCGAGGTTTTGGAAAACCCCCTGGCTCTCGGCCCACGACTGCTGGAAGCTGCGGAGCAGCTCCTCGGTGGAGGTGTCGGGGGGCACGTCCACCGCGGGGACGGCGCCCCGCACCACGTCGGCGTAGGACGGCGGGTTGCCGCGGGTCGCCGGGCTCCCCGAGTGCACCTCGCTCCTCGTCTCCGTCGTCACGTGGCCGAAGTCGTCAACGCTGCAGAATTGCTCGGTGACCCGCGTCGTCTCGGAGTGACCCGCCAGCTCGGCGCGGGCCGAGTCGGGTTCCCTCCGCTCGATCTGCTCCCGCAGCTCCCGGGCCGCCTGTGAGCCGTGCTCGCCCGTCTCGAACACGTCCTTTATCGCTTTGACGTGGAACGTCGGCATGTCGTCGGGTCTCGGCGCGTGCGGGTCGGCCTCCGCGTCCTCCGCGTCGCTGCCCAGCCGCTCCGTTATGACGATGGGATCTTTCCGGGTGTAAACTTTGGGTTTTGGAGATTCAAATTTGTTCACCAGCTTTGATAAATCGACTCTCGGGAGATCCTCCTTCAGAAGGTCTGCGGTCGCGGCTTCGGGGGCGTCCTCGGCGTCGGCTCCCAGACGTTCGGGGATGTCGATGGGATCCTTCCGAGGGTACGAGCGGATCGCCTCGGCCCGCTGCGCCTCCTCGAAGAAAGACTTTTTGTCCTTGACCGTCAACATCGAGTCCCCCGCCTCCGCGACGTCCGCCGCGCCCGGCTCCGATCTCTCGCCGGGAACCCCCCCGTCGCCGAACGGAGAGGGCCGCTCTCGTTCGCCGACCGGCGGCGGGGGCGGGGGGGTGGTTTCGCGGGCGAGCTTGGAGGCGGCGTCCCTCGGCTTCGTCAGCTTCTCCGAGCGGCCCGGGGTGGGCGAGGGCGTGGCCCTGCTGAAGGCCGACGTGGGCGTGTAGGACTTGCGCGGCGGAGGTGGAGGCGTCCCGACGGACTTGTGAGGCGGCGGGGAGGGAGTCACTCCCAGCGGCGAGTCGACCCGCCGTGACTCGATGCTGATGAAAGTCGGCGACGGCGTGCGGATGCTCGCCAGCGGGGAGGAGAGCCGACGGTCCGCCGCCTCGCTCCACTCCCGATGCACTTTGCTCTCCTGGTACGACTTTTTCTCTTTCACCACCGTTTTCGTCGAGCCGACGCTGATTTTCGAAATCTTCGCCGTTGCCCCGGCGACGACTTTCCTGTCCGGTCTCGGAGGCACCGGCGGCGGCGGCGTCGTCGCCAGCTCCTCGTTCTCCTCCTTCTCTTCCTTCTCCTCCTTCTCCTCCACTGTCATGTTTCTCTCCACAAATGTGAGCTTGGCTTGAACGATGTTTTTCACGTAGATCATCATCTCTTTCAACTTCTTCTTGCTCTGCTGTTTCGCAATTTCCCCCAGATTCCTCTTCTCGTCTGAGCCCATCACCCAGTCGGGGACTTCGCTTATAATCATCCTGACGGCGTCGGCGTCTATTTTGCTCGGCGCGCCCTCCAGCTCTTTCATTCGAGCGAGCAGCTCCTGCATTGCGCTGCACTTCTGTAAATCCGTCATCTCGTCCGGGCGGGCCTCGTCTTTGCGGGCCCTTTTGCCCGTCGTTCCCGTCGCCTCCTTCGGCTCCTTCGCCTCCTTCACCTCCTTCGCCTCCACTTGCAGCGTCGTCCGCTGCCTCTGAACAGTCTCTTGCCCGTGATGGCCGTGCTGCGCCACGCTCTCAGTCACCACCACCACCTCCACCTCCTCGTGCCTTTGAACGTGCTCCGCCTTCACGCTCTGCCGACCGTGGGAGACGGACACGTGGCCTCGCCCTTGACGGCCCGCCGCAATGGTAACCGACAGCGACGGCGACGGCTTGGCCTCGCTCTCATTCCGCAGCGGCTGCTTTCCCCGTCCCGCGCGAACGTCCGCCGCCTCGACGTCCTTCGTGGGCGGAGCCGTCTTCTCTTTCGCGTGCGTTTCCGTCCCCGTCTCCGCTCCCGCCGCCGCCGGCGGGTCGACCCCCACGTTCACTTTGGTTTCACGCCTCTGCGACACGTCGCTTTCCTCCCGCTGCACGTGCATTTCGCTTTTCGTCACTTCCTTTCGTCCCGAACTGTCGCATCTGTCCTCTCTCTTCTCCGCCGGCGTCTTGAAGGTTTTCACCTTGAAACTCGAAGTTACCTTTGGTATTTTAGTGGGTAGAGAGGGACTCATTTTCCCCTCCCGTGTCAGAGGCGCATTAATATTCTTTACATCTTCAGCTTTCAATGTGACCGCAGCCTGGCTTTGAAGATTTACATTTTCCCGGACGGCGCTCTGTGTGGCGGCGACAGACCTGGCGCTGGATTTCTTAATAAACTGCCGCTGCTCCGTGACTGACGAGGTGACCGCGCTCGAGCACGAGACCGCTTCGTCCGAGGCCTCGCGGTGAGACTGAGAAACGGAAACGCTCCGACTGTCGGCCGCAGCTTGACCCTTTTTAACGTCTTCCATCGAGGTGTGGATTTTTTCCGAGGCGCGCTCGCTGCAAAGTTGCTTTTTATTCGAGGATGCGTTCAAAGATGATTTCTTATTTACAGCTGCGATCAAAGGTTTACTCAAAGGGATCTGGGACGAGCTTTTCTTGGCAGGTACGTCCTGTGCCACCGGTCTGTCTTTGGAAACGGCCGGAGCTCCCTCAGTCTTTTCCTTTGCCTCTTCTTTCTCAGCTTTCTCTGCTGCAGGAGGCTCAACGCAGGCATCAGAGAATTGTAAATTGACAGGCGGAGAGGTGGGAGTAGTGACTCTGCTCCTCTCCGTTTCGTCTTGCTCGAGCTTTTGCTGGCGAAACCTTTCCTCTGCCAGCATGAGGGGGGTTTTAAATTTGCGGGCGTAAGGTCTCGGTTTTGGGTCCGGAGCCGGCTCCGGAGGCGGGGGCAGTTTGACGGGAGGGGCGAACACTTTCCTTGGCGTCTGCGGGCTCTGCTTTTGCGCCAGCTTCCCCACCGGGACGCCGGGTATTTTTGTCGGCACCGCCGCCACCGCCAGTTCGCTCTGACTGCGCGTTTCGATCTGTCGGGTCGTTTCCCGTTTCACCTCCTGAACTCGAGCTTCTTCTTTACGGAGTGTCGACGCTGCGGTTTCCTGATCGGCAGGGAGCTGAGGTGGAGGAGGTGGAGGAGGTGGAGGCGGTGGAGGCGTCGGTTGTTTTTTCTGCCACTTGGGTTTCACTTGGATGGGCTGCCTCTGCGGTTCCGGCTGCTTGGGCACTTTGAACAAAGGCTTGCCGACGGGCTTCCCCGGCTTCGCGGGCGGAGGCGGCTGAGGCGGCACGTTGAGCTCTTGCGGCGAGGGAGGCGGAGGGAGGAAATCTTGCCCGCCCGCGGAGGATGACGGAGGAGGAGGGGGCGGAGGAGGAGGAGGGAAAAAGTCCGGTTCCGACTTCATGCATTCGGCGGGTGGCGGCGGAGGCGGCGGCGGCGGGAGGTCGCTGTCCTGCCTCGCGATGGACGGTCGGGACGGAGGGCTCTCCGTCACCGGCGGCGGCGGCGGTGGGAGGGAGAGCTCTGACTCCGAGGGCGGAGGCGGCGAGGAGGGCGGCGGCGGGAAGTGGATCTCCGGCTTCGCCTTTTTGACCGCGCCTTTCGCCCTCGCGTCGAGGTCGCGGTGCTCCACCTTTGCGCTTTTGACGCTCTGCTTTTGCGCGACGGCGCCGCTCTCGCTTTGCGTCCGACAGGTCGACGCTCGCTCCGACGCGGCCGCGTAAAGCTCGCGCGTGACGACGGTCCTCTCCGTCGCCGCGGTCCGCACCCGTTTAACCGTCTCGGTCTCGCTCGTCTGCGCGCTTGAAACGCTTGCCTGCGACGCGCTCTGCAGCTCTTTCGTCACGTTCGCGCCGGCCGCTTTCGTCTCCGTTTGATCGTCATTAGTCTTTTGTTTATTCTTCATCGTAAGAGGCTTAGGAGCTTGTGTTTTCTGCGGGGGCGGCGCTTTCTGCTTCTGCTCTTTTATGCTCTTCTGCTGAGAGGCCCCTGTTGTGTTGTCTGTTTTGACTACAGTGACGGAGTGGCCCTCTCGGGTTGTTACCTGCGTTTTCAACGATTTGCTTTCGTGGTGCCTCTGTGTGTGCTTCTGTGACTCACCGCTCTGAGAGAGGTTTTTCACAGTGGGGGCCGGATTGGCTGCGACACTATCACTCTTAGCCTCGCGTAAGCATTCACGCTCCACTTGCTTTGCAGTTAATGGATTTGTCACGGGCGCTTTCGCTTTCTTGGGAGGATACGTCCGTTTGGTGTGCGAATACTGTTTTCTTTGCATCAGACACTTTATCGCTCCTTGAACGTCGCCTTTTACGACCTCCTCTTTTTCCATCTGTGACGTCTCCGGCCCCTCGTAGAGAGATTTTATGGATGTTTTCACGTCTCCTTCGATGCTCCTTCTGCGTTGCGTCCTCGGAGAAGTTGACGGCTCCAGCAGCAACTGGATGGTGGCTTTGACATCGCCCTGCTCGCTCACTTGGTGCTGGCAAATCCTTTTCTCGCTCGACGCCTCGTGCAAACTTTGCATGGCGGTGTGAATGTCACCTTTGACGATCTCTTCCTTCTCCACCTCTTTCACAGCTTGCTTCGCCTCCTCCAGGGACTTCAGGGTCCCTATGACGTCACCTGGCACCAAATCTTCAACGGTCGCTTCCGTTTTGGTGGATGCGGATTTCTCCAGTGACTCGAGAGCACCTCGGATGTCTCCCCTGACGATTTCGGGCTTTTCCATGTCTTTGGCTTGATGCTGGGCCTCCACCAGAGACTTCAAAGTGGTCGGTATGTCTCCCTTCACCACGTCCTCTTTCTCTATCGCCACTTTCTGATTGATGGCTTGGGTCAGTGAGTCCAGGGCGGCGTTAAGGTCACCTTTAACGATGTCCATTTTCTCCAGGTTTCTGAAGGTCACATTGGGCTCCGTCATGAAGACTTTGACATTACTGCACACGTCGCCGGGAACGATATCGACCTCGGCCACCGTGCGACCGATCTCCTGCTGATTCTTCCGCAGCAGGATTTTGGCCTCTTCGACGTCCCCGCCGATGATACGCTCCTTTTGCACCTTTTCCCGGTCTTCGTCGGGCTCGTACTGGAGCTGCTTCAGGTAATCCAAGGCTCCGGACTCGATGCAGGTGGAGTAAAAGCTGACGTTCCCCCGTTCGGTGTCCCCGACCCGTATTTTTCTGGAGTCCTCTCCGACCGAGTTGGAAAGCAGGCGATGAAGAGTTCTGCTGACGTTCCCTTGAACGACGTCCTCTTTCTCCGCGCTCGCCCTCTCCCCTTTGTTCAAGAGGGAATAGATAGTCATCCTCACGTCTCCTCTCTCGTCCTCCTGAATCAGGATGCCGCGCTTGGAGGAGCTTTCGTTCTGGAGCAGGTTGTTCATGGCCTCTTGAATGTCACCGCGGACGATTTCCTCTTTTTCAATGTTGATTCCCCGTTCCTGGTTAAGCAGCCGCTTCACGGTGGTGTTGACGTCACCACGCTCCTCCTCGTCAATAGTTATCGCCCTCTCTGTGGTCTCGCTGCTGTTCAGGAGGTTCATCATTATGTTGCTCAGATCCCCTCGGAGAATCTCTTCTTTTTGGATCTGTGGAGCGTCCTGGTTCATGAGTTTATACTTCGCCATGCGGACGTCGCCGATCTCATCTGCCTCGATGAGAATACCCTGAGAGTCCACCATTTTCCGGCAGTAAAGTTCCTCAAGCGTCTCTTTGATGCTTTTACCGATTATTTCTGTCTTTTCCACGCTGCTCTCATTGAATTCGTGGACCGGGGTGCTTTCAAATAGCCATGTTGTCGTCTTCACATCGGCCTGTGGGATTTCCTCCTTCGCAACGACAAGCTCGGTGCCGTCTGTCTCTTTGATACTGTCGAGGGGCTGCTTCTCAAAGAGCCACACAGACTGTTTGACGTCCCCTTTCATCACCTCCTCTTTTGTCACTCGCTCCATGCCATCGTACTCAGCGCCTTCGCCGCGGATCTCGTCTATTGTCCGGGTTTCAAACATCCACGTGGCAGATCTGACGTCGCCTTTTTGGATTTCGCTCACGCTAACGGTTCTGATGTACTTTTGAGACATTTCGTCAGTCTCGAATCGCTGCGTGTTCGTCTTCACGTCGCCGCCTTGGATATCGCCGACTGTCTTCGAGCGCACTTTTATTTCCTCCGTAATTTCATCCAGGGGTTGCGTTTCAAACCTCCAACGGGCAGAGCTCACGTCTCCTTTGTTGATGCCTTCTTCGGTCACAGCTTTAATAACATAGACCTCCTCTGAATCTCTAATTGAATCCAGAGGCTTTGTCTCGAACAGCCACCGAGCCCCCACCACATCTCCTCTCATGACTTCCTCTTTAGTCACTGTCGTTACTTCGTGATAATGGCCCTCCTTGTCACAGATGGCGTAAAGCGGCTGAGTTTCAAACATCATGGTGTAATTTTTCACGTCGCCTCTCTCTGTTTCACCTCTAAAGATACTGGTGAGTTTTGAAATATCCGTCTCAGAGGATTCCTCTTTGATCTGATCCAGAGAGAACGTCTCAAAGGTGAAGCGACCTTTATCGACGTCGCCCCCCCGAACATCGGTCACGGTACGGATTTCTTTCGCCACCGTGGTTTCGTCACTGAAGGCGTCGATCGGCTGATTCTCGAACATCCAGGTGCAGTTGACCACGTTCCCCCTCTGGATGTCCTCGGCCTGACTCGTCTTCAGCCTCTGCATCGTTTCCTCGGAGGTGGAGCTCATGATGTCGGAGGAGCGATTCTCGAAGATGTACTTCATCCTCGAAACGTCGCCCGAGAGGATGTCGATTTTGGTGACCCTCCTGAAGGAGCCGCCGTCCTCGCCCACGATGTTTTCCAGATTCTCCGTCTCAAAGAGGAATCGAGCCAGTCGCACGTCTTTTCCGTGGATGTCCTCTTGGTTTACCGTGCAGGTTTTCAGGATGGTCTCGGACTCGGACTCTGAATGGTCGCGTATGTTGTCCAGCGTTTGGGTCTCAAAAAGCCAAGTGCACGTTTTCACGTCGCCTTTTTTAACTTCTTCAACGTCAGACTCACTTTTTTCCACCTTTTCGTACAGAACGTCCATCGGTTGAGTCTCAAATAGCCACCTGCACGTCTTCACGTCCCCTTTCTCGATTTCAATACCTTCCTTACTTTTAAGTTCTTCGTCCTCACCGTTGCTGAAAGATTTGATGGCGTCAAGCGATTGAGTTTCGAACAGCCACTTGGCCGTTTTGACATCCCCCGACTCGATCTCCTCCTTGGATATGCCTTTGATGATCTGAAACTTACTGATGCTCTCGTCAAACTCGTCAATGGGACGCGTTTCAAACATCCACCGGCAGCTGCGCACGTCTCCCTTCACAATCTCCTCACGCCTCACCGTCCTCACCTCATGGTAATGGCCGGAGCTGTCTTGCATCGCGTACATCGGGGTGGACTCGAAAAGGACTCTGTTGGACTTGACGGATCCACTCGTGACACCTTCGACCTGTATCCTCTGCGCTCCTTCGCATTTACTTAAATCCATGCTTTCAAACCTTTCTTTATAGTTTGTCACGTCTCCTTTGTCGAGGGCTTCGATGTTCACAGTTCTTGTAACCTCCTTCTTCTCCTCCCTTATATTCTCCAGGGCTTGGCTTTCAAACACCCACTTTTGATGCCTCACATCGCCCTTTTCTTCCTCGGATGCAACCGTTTTCTTGAGTTTCCCCACTTCCGGCAGCTCTTTCAGGTTTTCTATGGGCACCGTTTCGAACAGATGCTTGGCCGATCGAACGTCACCTCCTACGATCTCCTCGGAGGGCAAAGGTCGAGCGTTGGCGTTGTCTTTCAGGGTATCCATAGGCTGGCTCTCAAAAACAAGACAGTGCCTCCTGACATCAGCTCCAATTATTTCTTCCTTTTGCTTCAGAGAACACTCCCATTCCTCGTCCTTGATGGTGTCGAGAGTCTTCGTCTCGAACAGCCACCTACCTTTGTTGACGCCGCATTGGAGGTTGTCCTCCATGGAAATACCACATATCAGCTTCACCTGGGCCGGGTCTTTGTTGATCATGTCGAGAGGCTGGGTTTCAAACATCCAGCGCGACGTCTTCACGTCTCCTCTCTCGGTCTCCTCCCTTCGGATGGTGGTGATTTCCAGCATCTCTCCCGCGTCCCCCCTGATGACACACATGGGCTGCGTCTCAAACCTGCGGGTGGTCGTCTTCACTTCGCCCTTAATCTCCTCCAGCTCGGACTTAAGGCTCAGGAAGTGACTTTCCTCGACGGTTTCCGTTTTCCCCAGGGAGTCCAGATGCTGGGTCTCGAACAGATACCTGGCGGTTTTGACGTCGCCGCCGGTGATTTCTTTCGCGGCATCCATCTCCCGCTCGTCTTCTTGGTAGATCTTATTCAGGTAGTCGAGTGGCTGCGTTTCAAAAAGCCACGTCGCAGTGCGGACATCGCCTCGCGCGAGCTCCCTCTGTTTGTCCGACTGCTCGGTTGTGTCGGCTGTCTCCGTCCCCAGCGCGTCCATGGGCTGAGTCTCAAACATCCAAGTTGTGTGCCTGACATCTTTGCCGGCGATGATTTCCTGCTGGGCGATATTGATCGCCTCGTTTTCGTCCGGGGTGTCGTCCTTGATCGTGTCCAGCGGCTTGTTTTCAAACATCCAGCGCATGGACTGCACTTCGCCTCGGAGGATCTCGTCCCACTCCAGGTATTCTCTGTCGGGGCTCGAACACTTACTCGAGCCGTTGCCGTCATTTTCGAACATGTAGCACGCCTGCTGGACGTCACCCGCCATTTCCTTGCTTTCCAATTCGGCCTTTTCGGCTTCGGACAGCTGACTCAAGAAGTCTTCTTCGAGGTTCTTGCGCATCTCGGGATGAATGTGCTTGTAGAGGCGCTTCAGTTCGGCCAAGCTCTTGTTTTTAAAGCACTGTTCTTTGCTAACAGTGTACTTCTGCTGAGAGGCAGAGTCCTGAGGTTGGGCGGGGACACTGTACTCAGGGATGTCTTGTGATACCTGCAGTAGGTTCGAAGGCGGCGGAGGGAAATGGTCCGTCGCCTCGTAAGCCACCGATGACGTTACCGACGAAGAGGCGGCGGTCTTTACAGTGGAGGACGCTTCGTAGCTCGTCGTAGCCGAAGTTTTGGTGGACTGGTTTACTGGCACCCACTGAAACTGGTTGAAATCCACATCAACCTGTGGTTCACAGGGAGTTTTAGATACCCAGAGAGGGACGACGAGGGTAGAGTAGATGGAAATAATCGAAAAACATAGAAAAGCTTTGAGAGTAATTTAAGAAATGAAGCATCAACTTTCAACCTCAAATGATAATTACTGGAAAAGTTATTTTTCCGAAGCTAAAACACCCAAAAACAACCCTAATTTGAATGTAAGTGTGCAAACACATCTCGAATCTGTCACTAGATGTTTTTGCGTGTTCTTAATTACTGACTTGATTGAAACACTCATTGAACCGCAGACAGTAATGCGAGTTCTTGTTTTAGTCTGGGTTTTTTCCTTTTTTAACACAGTGGGGAAAAAAAGAAAAGAAAAAAGACTAAGTAATGACATGAGGTCATTTATCCAATCCAATTTATTCTCCATCAACTCGTGGCATGCGCAATTTCCTTCTGATGATTTCATGATGTGGGCTCATATTCATACTGACGCCTCATAAAAAATTTTTTTTTAAAAACAAAACAAAAAAACTAGCATCTATTCAGATAAACAGACAGCATCATTACCTTAATTTCCTTGGCTGGTGCAGCCTCCTCAATAGTTTTTTCATACTGCTGCTTCAAAGCCTGGGTGGAAACCTTTGGTAGGTCCTCTCCTCCGACAAGCATAACTGAATTAGACAGAAGAAGAAGGCTGCCTCATTAAGTCATTCGAAGTGAGGGAGGACCAGAGCTCAGAGGGATTGGAAAGAGAAATAAATCATTTCATTAAAAACCTGAATAGTTTTCATTTTCTGAAACCATGCAGCGGTGATTGCCCAATTTCCACTTTCCAATATTTTACCTTCCTGACTTTGCTCTGATTAGATTTGCTGCTACGCACTGAATAGAAAAATCATCTGCACTCCAACTCATTTTCACAGCTCATCCCTTATTCAGCCCTCGGTGGGAACAATCATTAATATACAGGACACACGGAGCACTGTGATAAAAACGTGCAAATTACAATATAAAAAGCATGAGCAGAATAACCTGTTTCATTGTAATGGTCCCCGTAACTGGCGGCCACATTGTTATGGTGGAGTCTTTGATCATGGAGCACCTGTGAAAAGATGGCAGTGAATCATTAGCATATTGGCAGCTTCACTGGAGGCTCTGACTGTTTGCAACGGGTGAGAAGTAAAGAGCAAATTTTCAACACAACGTACATCAATGGCGCCACTAGCCGTAATCCATTTTTTTCACGAGTTTTTTATTTTGTAATCGATTTTTTTTTTTCCGGTTTTTAACATCCCAGCCTGAAAATAAAACCGTGACGACAACAGATCTCAGTTCTTGCCGCGTCCACTCACAAAACGACGCAAACGCACCGAAGGCCGCTGATTGGTCCACCGCCGCCTGATTGGAAACCACTAAAAACCCCGTCTTTTTTTTTAGGCTTGCTTCACAATTAATGACGAGATTATTTTCAGACGAACCGCCGGAAAAGCAATCTGGGAGAGTGAATTTAGCGAAGGACATACAGAAAACTTAAAAACAAAATTACTGACTGAGCATGTTATGAGAGAAGTTGAATGGGAGTCTATGGAGGCTTTTTATTTTTTTATTTTTTTTGGAGACGACCTCTAGTGGGGCTGCGTATTGCAGTTTAAGGCACTTCCGCATTACGCGGCCTCATTTTTCAGAGCCGGAAGCCCCGTCCACTTTTTATTTACAGTTCACGCCGTCAGCAATAACCTAGAAAGGAGCAAACAAAAACAACGTTCACTCGAGGCTTGTTGTGTCGCCGTGCGTTCGACGGGATGAAATCCCGGCGGCGCCACCGGCGTACACGAAGCCGTGAGATATAGTGTGTCCAGTGGCTGCTGTCAAATACCTCTTGTCGAGAGAGGGTCGCGGCGGGGGCGACCTCTCTGGCGCTGCTCCTCACCGTCACCTCCGAGGAGCTCGACACCTCCTGTCAAATCACAGAAGAAATGTGGACACGGCGACTCGGCGCACACACACGCAAAGACGGGGAGGACGGCACGCGACTGGCTTTTTTATCGCCGCACGACTGCGAGCTGTAAGAGACAGCGGGAGAGTAGGTCATTTCTATATCGATGAAAAAAAAAAAAAAAGAAGCTCGGTAATGAAAAATAATAAAAACCCTCCATGGCCGGTAACAAATGTTTTTCCCATTACAGCGCTGCTTCCCGGGGAGCTACTGGGTTTTGAATTCCGCTAAAGGAGGATTTCAAGCGCTTCGGGAGAGAAAATAGCATTAGGAACTGTACAAAACTGCATCAGCCACTTCCTTCCGCCCGGGCGTCGTCCAATTTGAAGGAGACGAAAGAGGAATGTGATATTTGCGCTCGTAACCCGCCGCTGTCAACGTGAAAGATGCATGGGAGGTTCTGCGCTCCTGGAACCACTTATGTCAGTGTGAGCACGTCTCTTCACGATGTAAAACAGGGCTTTGGGCATCACTACGCCTGTGGACAAAAACTTGGGGAAGGAAGGAGGGGAGGGGGAAGGGGGGGGCGGCTCGCAAGTGTTGCAGCCGAGAAGCAATAACTCGATCAAACAGACTCAGACATGTTTTTTTTTTTTTTTTTTCTTTTTCCCCTTTTATGAGCGCCGATGTCAAATTTAGCATTCAGTGAGGTCCTCGCACTCCTCGATGAATCCACTCTGCTTCCACCATCTCATCTGAATGAGCAGATGGAGGGTGAGGAGGAGGAGGAGGAGAGCGGAGGGGGGGGGGGGGTGGGAAGGGGAGGGGGGCGTGTAGAGGCAGAATTGACCTTACTTCACTGCGATCGGGCTGCTGCTAACGCGTTCTGGCATTTTCCTCACGGACGAGCGAAAAGTTCAAGGTGCACCCCCCCCCCCACACACACACACACACACACACACACCCTCCCCCATCTTTGATTTGACCCGCCGCAACGCCTCAGCCAACTTTCACCAATAAAGAGCGACAGACGAATGTAAATCATTCATTGATTCATCTCGTCTTTTAAAGAGGAGGAAATAAAATAGCATAGCGTATTTTTAATGGTATGTATTAAATAGTTTATATTTAATGCAGGAAATATGCTCATCTGCTGTCTGGCTGAGAGTTTGATAAAAAATAATAATAAAAAAAAATGTATAACTCTTGCGTTTAATAAAAAATGAAGTCAACAAGGTTGAATTCACTTAACATAAAAATAATTTTTAATTTTTAGACTCTTTCTTTCACAGCAGCAGAACAAAACAAAAAAAAACCCAAAAGATTTAATTGACCAACCAAGAAACAGCTCCCCAGACACAACACTCAACATTCAGGTTTGTTTTTTTTGGTTTGGCTTCGACAAATAAGTAAATTAATTAGCGACCATTACATGCGTTGGGAGGCAAATTTGGTTACCCTGGACTGGGCTTGGCCGCACGTTTCCATGGTTCACGTTTTTACGCTCCATGCAAATGTAAGATAAGCTCGCTGCTTTGCCTCCGTATCAGCGGAAGTGGCGCCGACCGACTCTTGCGTGTCGAGCTCGTCTATTCTGAATAAAATCAAGCGCACGTGACTTCATGCTCGCCTCACCTGGACGGATCTCTGCTGGAAGTGAAACTGGGTCACGCTGGACTGCGACGAGGACGACGCGAACTCCTGGCTCTCGAACTGCCTCTTCACGCTGGCCAGGCCGCCCGGCAGCGAGCAGGCCTCCGACTCATCCATCATCTACCGGCGGCGGCGGGGGTGAGGAGGGGGGTGGGGGCGGGGAGAGGGGGAGGGAACAACACACATCGAATTAAAACCCGGGAAGCCACCTGTGTACGTATCGCAGATCAAACGGCGGGGCAGTTTACGTGGGATTTTTTTTTTTTATAGATTTATTTATGCTGAAACAAAAAACATCAGGGGAAAATTCTGATTCTAATTTGGCCCCGAGCACCAAGTGGTACTCATATACCAATATATGGTAATTATATCGCAAAGAGTTATTAATATTCTCCCCAAAGAAGTACATTTTTCAGGGTTTAGACATGCTCAAATAGTCATGAGACTTTGCACACGCCTCAGTCGTGGTGAAACATTATGTACTTTAGTGGGCGTGGCCAAATGGCTCGCTGGCGGCCCCCAAACTGCAGACCCCCCCGCGGCTACTTTCACCTACATGCACGAAATTTCGTGGACGTGTGTATCGTACCTAGATCTACAAAAAAGTCTCTTGGCACCATGACCTCAACTCAACAGGAAAGTCGGACATTTTGAATTTAGAGGGCATTTTTGGGCGATTTGCACGTGTTGTACTTTAACGACCTCCTCCCACAAAATCTATCGGACCGACCTGAAATTCGGTCGCGGCAATCTTAACGCCCCTGGGGTGAAAACGTATGAAAAAAATCTTTTTCAGTCAAATGCCGTCGACACGGGAAGTTGCCGTTTAAGGTCAAGGTCATGCTCAAAACCTCACGAGACGCGGCTCGGAAATTGTTTCCATTCTTTCTGTCGAGCCACCGGGAGGGATTATTCCTCGGAACACAAAAAGCGCCGATGTCTTGGCAAAGACGGGGCGGGGAGGGGAGGAGACTTCGTGCAGCTCATCGGTATGGAGGACGCGGCCCTCGCCCCGCGAGATGCTCTCGGACTGTTTGATACAATAATCTCCTTTCGGGATTGTCAATTACGATCCGAATAAAACATTTATATGTCATCTTCGGCATACATAGCTTCTGGGAAACTGCAATATATATGAGAATCTCCGAGCTCGCTGCTGCTGCTGCGCGAGTGTCGAACACACACTCGTCAATTTCCCCTTTCTCATGCAAATGAGGGACACAATGCAATCTGCAATTCACCGCGGAGGAGTTTGGGTCAGTGACATTTTGCGGCGGGGCACCGTGTTATCAATATTTTACCGTTTCGGGGGTAGAAAAGCTTCATTGATGACACGCGCGGGACGTCCAGCTGCTTAATTTTGGAATGGTGTGAATAATTACAATCAATGCAGACGGAGGAGCTGAATTCAACACCGCCTGTGAATTGCTTCGCCAATTACGGTTGATTAGAACTATAAAAAAGACCGAGTGGGAAGAAAAAAAAGGAATAAAAAAAAGAAGAAGAAACAAAAAAAACAAAAAAAAGGACGTTTTGTACGGTTTTAAACAAACAGAGATGGACGTTAATCAGTGAGCTTCGGGGGAGAAGTTAGGATCCGTTGGACGTTCTTTATGCTAAGCTAAGCTAACCATCGTCCTGTTTAACAGACGGGGTATGGCAACTCGCAAATAAGTGTTATTTCCCAAAAAGGTCAACTTATTCTTTTCAAAGGTTGGGAAAGATTGTGGTTTTTAAATGTTAATGAAACAAGCAGGTCGAGTCTTACCAATTACTTGAAGTGCTTAACATTTTTTTTTTTAAATTGCAATTAGTGGTATTACCCGAAACACGCGCTCGCCATCGCGGCTATTTCGCACGAGAGGCGCGTTGCTTAGCGATGGCCGAACGCTGTCCCGTCGAGAGAGAGCTCGTCTATATTTAAAGCGTGCCGAGTGTGGACGCAACAGCTGCAAAAAAAAAAAAAGAAGAAAAAAAAAAAAGGGTCGATCCTGCACTCCCCCACCCCTCCTCCTCCCCCTCCTCCCCACCTCCCCCCTCCACACACACACTCAGCTGTCACAAGACGCCACACGAAGCCTGACAGCGAGGATCAACCGAGGTTGTCGGCAAATCGCGGCAACAGGATCAGCTTGAAGCGACACGCCGCCTCCGTTTGGAGGAATATAATGTACCGTAGTATCGCTTGTTTTAAAGGGTAATTACGTGTCACGGCCATTTGTTAAAAAAAACAACATAAATAAATACAAATAAAAGAACAGAAAAGGAGCAACGAGCCACTCGAGGCTTTTAACGGCGATGTTGAGAGCCCGCGCTAACGACGACCTCTCGTCCGTGAACGCCTCGGCCTCGAGTGGCTCGTTGCTGCGCTGGCCCGCGACCTGGGAGGTATTTTTCTCCATTACGTGCCGTTAGGTTAGGTTAGGTAGGTTAGGTTAGGTAGTTACTTTATTAATCCCCGAGGGGACATTTTTTTCGCTACAGCAGCATACAGGAAGCAATAGATAATAATAGAATAATAGAAAGCAGTAAAATAGCAGTAAAAATATAAAATGCACAGTATATACAGTACATACAGTACAGTATACATCTATATATATTATATACAAACAACCAAGAACACAGACAACAGTGTTATTGTTGTGTGATGGACTTTGCCAGAGGTGAGTTATTGTGCAGTCTTATTGCGGTCGGCAGGAATGATCTCCTGTATCAGGAATGATCTCCTGTATCTGGAATGATCTCCTGTATCAGGAATGATCTCCTGTATCAGGAATGATCTCCTGTATCTGGAATGATCTCCTATATCAGGAATGATCTCCTGTATCAGGAATGATCTCCTGTATCTGGAATGATCTCCTGTATCAGGAATGATCTCCTGTATCTGGAATGATCTCCTGTATCAGGAACGATCTCCTGTATCAGGAATGATCTCCTGTATCAGGAACGATCTCCTGTATCAGGAACGATCTCCTGTATCAGGAATGATCTCCTGTATCAGGAACGATCTCCTGTATCAGGAATGATCTCCTGTATCTGGAACGATCTCCTGTATCAGGAATGATCTCCTGTATCAGGAACGATCTCCTGTATCAGGAACGATCTCCTGTATCTGGAATGATCACGCCGTCCAATTAAAGACAACGTCCGCCGACACCCCCTGCTGGTTATTAAAAACATGCACACGTTTTTAATTTTATATATTTTTTTTTAAACGCTTGATTCTGTGCGGATTGTTTTCCAGTAGGTAGGGATTTATTTTAGAGATGACTGTAATGGCCTCGGCTGAAAAACCGCTCACGCAGAGTTATTGGCTTCATGAAGCGCATGCCAGGCTCTTCAAAGCCACCGAGGCTTCTTTCTTTCTTTCTTTCTTCTTTTTCGTCCTTGGTGATGACTAATGACTCGAGGATATTCAGGATTTATTTTTTCGGTGGGTTTAATTAAAGGAGGAATAATGTGTGAAGTCCTGCTGATGCGCCGGCCGCGTGGGTTCATCTGAATTTGCTGAATTACGTTTTTTTTTTTTTTAATTTTTAGTTCAAATGTCTCAGATGTGGCGACCGGTGGGTTTTTAAATCTTTGCAGCGTAACAACCTGTGCTCGTCGAAATACGTCTGCCTGGACTAAAGAGCAACACCGGAATAAAATGTAGTCCAGATTTACTGCGCTTCGGTGGAATCGGACTAAATTGTGTCGGATTCCCGCTAATTCTTATGAATTTATGAGGGAACCTTTCAGGAAATTAGCTCGAGCACAAAAACAAAAGACGCAGCGTTACCATAGATACGAGCGGAGTGCAAAGTAAAGCAAATGGGGGGGGAAGTGCTGCATCGAGTGGCGGAAAACATTTTTTTTTTAAAAAGCACCTCGTGGCCGTGCACCAGCACGATACCGGAACAAATGTGTTTCGGATTTGCTGCTCCGACTTCCATTTGTGTTATCGGACCCATTGTGCTGACACAGCAGCCTCGTGCTGCATTCACTGACTGCTGGATGATTTCTCTCGGCGCCCGTTTCCCTCTCTGGAGGGTGTTTTTTTTTTTTTTCTTCCCAACTGTTCTACACCGAGTCGCATGACACGCTGACAAATAATCCCAGCCGCCCCGCCGAGGCCTCTTGTCGACACGTGTTTTGTTTTTTTCTGAACGGGACGGCGAATTTTTTTCCTCGGCGCCGTCTCGCCCCTCCGCCCCCTTCCGCCCCCCGCCAGACGAAGGAAGTGTCGTCTTACCGCAGCGGATCCGGCGCCGCCTTCCTTCTTGGACACGGCGGCCTGGTACATCGCCAGACGCTCTTTCACCGACACCGGCTCGGCCTCCGGGTCCTCGGCGCTCGGGGTCTTCTCCTCGGGGCGTCCCGGTTCGGCTCTACCTGCAGCTACACACACACACACGACATCACTCGTTTAGCGTGCGATACGTCTCCGTTGGTATTTGCCACCTACTCATTACTCTTTCGGTGCGTCCATGCAGGCAGCAACAGAGCTTTGCCATTTAGTAATTGGACTTAAGGGACAGTTTTGTAAATGAGGTTTCTGTTCTGTTACTATAGAGGCTCAATCAATGGAAAACATTTTCTTACCTTACAAAATAAATTGAGACTCTAAATGTGCATCAGTGTCACCTTTAAAGCTTTATTCTGAAGTAGTTAACAGTAAGAAATATTACGGCCGTCACGAAGCCTCGAGTTTGGGAACTTGTCCCGGCGCCATGTTTGCTAGTTCGGAGCGGTTCCGGAGCGGGAAGTGACCATATTTGGACGGCCCGTTTCGGGATCCGACCCTGTGCGATTGGAAACCCGACGACACCCCGTCCCCGCCCCGCCGATAGCCGTGACTCAATCAAAACAGACGCCGACGAGGCAAAAAAATTAAGAATGTCGACGGTTTAGACGTTCCCGGATCCAAAACCCACGGACCGTGTGGAAAGGTGGACGTGGCTTTCTGGACGTCCGTTTCGCCGCCCTTTTCTGACCACAACCGCCTCCCAAAACATCCACCCGGGCGTCCGGCGAATCCGCCGTCGGACCTCGACGCGTTTTCACGGACACTTCAACCGAGGCGGCGAACGATCGCGCGAACGCCGAAGGACTCATCGATCGCCGAGCCTCTCCTTCGCGACGCTCGGCGTTGCTCGGCGCATCGCCGCGGATACTCAATTAGAGCAGCCCATCGATTTTATTTTTTTTTTTTTCTTACACTTGGCTTCTGCTGTGCTTCAAAAGCATCATTAGGCGACGGGAGAAAGGCTCCGATACGAGTCGACGCTCGCCCACGCAGGACCTTTCAGCTCTCGGCGTGTTCTTCTGTCCCCGGGCAGCAACACCGTGGGATGAAAGAAGACCCTAAATAGAAGTTATTATCTCCCTCATGGCGCGCTCACGCTCTAACCTTTTGAGATTTCAACTCGGTGCGGGGTTGTTGCCGTTTGTTGTTTTTCTTCTTCTTCTCTTTTCCGCGCCGGGCGCTCGCACGTTTTTCCACGCCGAGACGATTTCTACTCCCCGAAGCCGACGAGGCGTTTTTTTTTGTTTTTTTTTAAGTCCTTCGGCGGCCGCTTTCTTAACGCGGACGGGTCGACGGCGCCCTCGGAGAACGAGCTGCGTCAACGCCCGCTTACGGTACGTGGATGCCCCGCTCACGTGTCGCCGAAAATGAAGGTCCCACAGTCTGCCGTTTCCTTGGTTACCGCTTTCTCAGATTGGTTTGTCGGGAAGACGCGAACCACGTGTTAGCCATATGTCAGCAGATCCGTCTCAATTTTGAAAAAGTGTGACGGGTGGGTGGGGGGAGGTGGGAAGGGGGTCATAAGGTGGGGGGGGGGATTAACTCGAAGGCCGTGTGACCAAAAAGCATGCGCTCCTCATCTCACCCAATTTTAGCTCTGCGCCTACGTCCAGCATGTTTAGTGCAACCAATAACCCATCGGGGGAGGGGGAGCGGGGGGCGGGGGGGAGAAGGGGTGGTGGTATAGGCTGCCTCAGACAGAAAATAAACAGGGTTTTTCTGTCCTATAAATATGGGTCGGAAATGCGTAACCCGACGACGGCTCGACGACAGAAACAAAAAGGGTAACGGCTCCATTTATCACCAGGAGATAAACGTTACGGTCCGGAGCCGTCGGGAGAGCTCGAGCGGTGACAACATCGCTCCGGATATCTCCCCCGGGCCTTCCAGAACGGCACGCAAAAGCCGCCGTGGCATGGGGGTGAGGTAACCGGGCTCCGGAGGGGAGGGGGGGGGAGGAAAAAATAAACCCCAGACCTTTTTATAAACCGGCTCCGTCTGCAGCGTCATGTTCCCTCCCCCCCCTGCAACACGGAGATTTATGGGTTGGGGGGGGGGGGGGGCACGCACAAAAAAAATAAAATAAAAAATGAGTAAGTAAGATATCTCTGAAGAGGTTTGAAGAGTGGTTTCACCGTCTCGCTGCTAATTATTTTCGGGGCACCGATGGATGTTTTAATTAGCGTTGATAATAGTCTCGTTGCTTCGGATGCCCCGTTACAACGAGGGTCCGGGGGTTGTTTTTTTTTTTTTGTCGGGACGTCGGCGCGAACTCCTCCGCGTGGCGGTGAACACAGCGGGCGCCGCTCGGAGGCGTACTCACCGCCACGCTCGACCATCGCTCTCGTTCCCTCTCAGGGAGCATCGGCTTCTTATCTCGTCTCGCGTTAACGGCGGGGCGGCGCGAGTGGGGGGGGGTGAAGGGTGGCGAGGCGAGGCGTCGAAAAGGAAGGAGAAAAAAACAACAACAACAAAAACACAAGAGGGAAAAGAAGGAGAGTAATTCCAGTGTTTGAGGGGCGCGGAGGAAGGCGGCGCTCGAGGAAACCGAGCGGCCGTGGACCGGGCCGAGGCCGTCCCCTAATCGCACCTCTCCCGCCCTCCCCTGCCCTCCCCTGCCCTCTCCCGCCCTCTCCCGCCCTCTCCTCGGCCCCCTCAATCACCCAGTTTTCTGTGCAGTACTTACTGGCTGGAAAAAAAAAAAAAAAAAAGGGCCCGGCGAGGTTTTGACAGGAGAGCCGAAAACGAGCCGCGTTAATTGAAATGTCAGCCGCGAAGGGGCGATTTCCTCCCTCTCCCCCCTCCGCCGAAAGCACAACAGGCGCAATAATTAAGCTGTCAAATCTATCAGGAGAAGTTCTGTGCGAGGAGACTGGATTCCCCTCGAGCGCTTCCTTATGCCAGACTAAGCACTTTGTCTCCGATTTGCCACGCTCCCCCCCCCCCCCCCAAAAAAAAAAAAAAATCAGTTACGTCTGGGGGAGGGAGGGAGAAGGAGGGATGCATGTTTTACGACGATGCACAGATCCCGGAGGAATCACGGAGAAACACGCTGAAATATCGCCCCTTTAATAAGCTCCGATCACCCGAACGCGTTCAAAGCCACGTATTTGTTTTCTGATTTTACACCTGCTATTTCTCACGCCGACTCGTTCTCCGTTGTCCAGTCGGCCTCCTTCCACTTCGGGGGCTCAGGTGAAACAACGACGACTACGCGACCGCTTCAGAAGAGCTCGACGCGACCGTCGGCCTCGGCGCCTCGCTTACCTTACCGGCGCTCCTTCGATCTTTCGGTGAAACGAGAATAGAATCCAAGAGAACGGAATAAGGAAAAAATAAATAAATAAATAAAAAGGGGGCCTTGGGAACTTTCCGGAGACCGAGAGGGTTTGAGTCCCCGCTCCCTTCCCTCCCCCTCCTCAGCTCGGCTCGGACCCGACGCGGTGAGACACAATCCAGAGACGGACG
The DNA here is from genome assembly GCF_029030835.1 of Brachyistius frenatus. Lineage (NCBI taxonomy): Eukaryota > Metazoa > Chordata > Actinopteri > Embiotocidae > Brachyistius > Brachyistius frenatus. The sequence continues at coordinate 229,753 of NW_027210855.1, read as the reverse complement.
GTGAGGCTTGGAGACCAGCTCCAGCAGCGCGCTTTCCCCCGAATGCTCAGTGAGGCCCCGGCATCCGGTGACAGCTGATTTTATTTTAAAAAGGATGGACTTAGGGGGGGGAGGGGGGAGGGGATGAGGGGAGGAGGTGTTGGGGGTGGGGGGGTTGTAAGTAGATGTCGGGCTCGGCTTTTTTTAGCCGCCGAGTATCGAGGTACCCAGCATGCCCTTAACCTTATGTCACAGCCGCCTTGCGGACACAGACGACACCGGGAGCACACGCACACGCACACACACACGCACACACACGCACACGCACGCACGCACACGCACACACACGCACACGCACACACACACACACACGTGTCCCTTCTTTTACCAGGCGCCAGAGGTGGAGAATCACTTGGCATTTTGAAGTCACTGCTCGTTAGCTCGTTACCCACCACCCCTTCACAGCCCCCCCACCCCCTCCCCCCCCCACCACCACCACCACCACCCCCTCCGCGTGTACACTACGGATTATCGATTCGTTACCGCGACGATCTGCAGACGCGCCGGCCCTCCGCCGAGTTCAGTCCGTCCGGAGGTACACGGCCCACCTCGGACGTGTTTCAAACATTTTTTCTTTTTTTTCTTTTTTTTTGGGGGGGGGGGGGGTAAAACACCTCCCGCCATCGAGACGCCGTTGAAGCCGTTTCAAAGAGCTCCCCCGGTCGGACGGAAAGCCTGCGGAGGCCAGAGTTGGACCCGAGCGAGGAATCGTCAAACCGTCCGAGAACCCGTCCGGGTAACAAGTGGAAGACAGAAAGTCTCATTCTTTCCTTCCCCCTTTTCATCCCTTCCCTCTGTTATTGGACATACGTTGCCCTGAAGCGACGGCAAAGGTCGTCTCCATGAACCCGTGACCCTTCTTCTTGGGGTCAGATCAGCCCGATGCCTCAATCTCTTCCAACCGACATCCCTCTTCACGATATATGCATCCAAATATAAATATAAAAGAGAATGCAGCTCATACAACACCTGCAAAAAAAAAAAAAAAGATCATTTCCTGTCCGTGTTCTTGGCCGCGATCGTGACCGTTTACCAGCCCGGCATTACAAGGTGTTCTCCGGTAGCCCACCCCGTGAGATGCCGTTAGCAGCGCATCGACGGGGAGGACAGAAAAAAAAAAAAAAGCGTGGTTATCGGTGGTGGAGGGGGGGGGGGGGGGGGGGGGGGGGGCTGTGGAGGAGCTGCACTCTGCTGATAATCCCACTGAAATTGCACATGGATTTCCTGTTCCCGAAGTGGAAAATAAACATACCCCGGTAGCATACCTAATGAACGTGAGGTGGGGGGGTGGGGAGGGGGGGCTGTGAACATCCCCGAAGTCCAAACTGGGTCCGCACTCAACGAACCGCTCAAAATAACTCTCCGAAAAACTAAAGAGGCGAGATTAGCAGCTCTAATTTGTATTTTTTTTTTAAATAAACTGCCAATAAGAGGATTTACTTTTCTAGCAGCGGAGCTGAAACGCCGCGTTCGGGTCGGATCGGGTTTCGCTCGTCAATGCTAACGACTCCGGGGGTATTTTGGTCTGTGAGAACACGACGTTCGAGACGTTCTCAACCCCAAACTTTAAAAAAAAAAAAAAAATAAACAAAATTTAACTGTAAGTTATTTCATTACTGGGGCAGAATGAAAAGTAATGTCGTGACTTTGATCCTCTTGATACGAAGCAGCTTGATTCTTTTCTCTTACGAGAGTGAAACTTTATGTATTTATGTGCAGTCTGATATTCCCTTTGACTGGAGTTACTTTTAAAGTGTCGCGCCGCGGCTTTCAACCTTCAAGCTACCAGGTTTTTCTTAATGTCTGTTTAAAGTCTGTCTTTTATTCCAGTTTTAGATGACAAGACACCGTTGCGAAAATCCCAAAGGATGTAAAAAAAAACAAAAAAAAAACAGCAAGTTATGTAGTCTGTCGTGTCTATTTTTGAATCTGGCATTAAAAGTTATTCAGCACTAAAATATTTCAGAAACCGTGGAAACGGTGGCTCCGACTCGATCCCAATGGAAACCCGGCGACGCGACGTCCCGCCCACCGACAACCGACTGCGCCACAGGCCTGTCAATCAAACAGACACTCACCCCCCCAAAAAAACACATCATTTTAAAGTTTATGTTTTTTTAATTCACGACGGGACTATTTTCAGACGGACCTCCGGAAGAAGGAGCAACTCGGGCTGAACAACACCGAGACGAATTTCCCCGAGACTATTTGAATGGGAGTCTACGGAGGCTTTATGGCGTCGCCCTCTAGTGGCCGCTCTGTGGTATCGCAGGAGACTACGTCCAGTAAGGAAATAGCGTATTTAAATATCAACGATTTCAGAAAATAATAAACGTGCACATTTCTGTGTTTATATCAAACCTGTGTGCGCGTGGATATTTAATTTGTTTAGTCGTGGTTCCTCAACGCTTTCAAATTTCCAAACGTCACATTTCTTAAGGGATAATTTGAATCCCGCCGAAGGGATCACGTCTGCAATTGACAGGAAGACAAATTTTTTTTTTTTTAAATCGTAGTTTTTCCTCGGGATGACATTATAAAGACATCATCATCGTTCGGCAGGCGAATCTGGGCGGAGATTCATTAAGACAAAAGCAGAAAAATTGGCAGAAATCTCCCTCCGACTGGCAGCATTCGCAGCCTCTTGAGAAATTCTCTCGGGCGAAGCCCGTCTGACAAGTTTAATCACTTATTTAAATATATATATATATATATATATCGACACAAAACACACAACTTTTAAATAATGGAATAAAAAAAAGATTTAGAGGTGGTCTGTTTAAAGCGCGGTTACTCCGCCGCCGTGCTTTATTTAAAACCGTTTAAAAGCATCTCCTGTAAACACCCACCCCTCCACCGTCTGTCACTCCGACCCGGCGTCGTCGCTGTCAACCCGTCAGCCTGAGACTGAAAAGCCGTCGCTCAGTCGGCGGAGCGTCGGCGAGCTCCTAATTTTAGACACGCGGAGATTTGGAAACAAAAAAAAAAAAAAAAAAACGCTAAAAAAAAAAAGCTGGCCCGCCTGATCTCGGCGAACATGTCGGGTGTCAGCGCTTGAGTTTTACGAGCGTGTCCTGCGACAGAAAGCATTCCGTCACTTCGGATTCTTACCCCCCACCCCCCCACCGACAAATCACCGACACCCCCCCCCCCCCCGCTCGATCGTTTTTCAGCTTCGGTTTGCAACGCTGTGCCGCGGAAAGACATTTGTCTCGACAGGTGGAACAACAATGCTGCTTATAATACAGACTCAAAAGTAATAATAGGACTGCATGGGCAAACGCCCGCTCTCCGGTTACGCTCAGTTTACGTTTGGTGTCTTTCAGCTCGTTGTTTCGGTTTTTTTTTTTTTTTTTTTTTTTTTTTTTACAAATGTGCGTTTCTGAGAAATCAAAAATGAATAAGTAGTAATGTTTTCCTCAGGTGTTGGTTGGGACCCAAAATGGAGCTAAAAGAGAATGAATTTTAGATCCGTCGGGTGGGCAGGAACACGACACCCGAATAAATAATGACGTTCGGAGCTTTGTTTCTGGCGCCACCAGGTGGCCGAAAAGAAACCTGCAGGTTTAAAGAGAAGCATTTTTTTTTTTTTTTGTATATGTCCAGTTCATCCAGTCTCATTTCACAAGGTACATTTATTTTAGATTTTAACCATGTCATTAAAACTCATGTATATTAACAGATTGTTGTTGTTTTTTATTTGTTTACTCAAATTTGCCTTGTTTAAATTGAGTTTTTACAAAGTTTTTCCGGGTGTTGGTGGCTCGAAGGATGGCGACGTTGGTTGGTTCGGTCCTTTTAATTTATTCACTACTCTGGTTTTTATCTCCATCTACCTGCACAACAAATTGGCATTCTAATTAACACGCGTCAGCGCGCCGACGGGCTGAACTACAGGCTAAACTGGGGAGAGCTGCTCCTCCACCCCTCCCCCTCCCCCACCTCCCCCCTCGCCTCCCACCATCCAAACCGGTCTGTATAGTCTTGCCGGGGGGAATACACTGTACCGCGTTGAACTCGACACGCTATCTGAGACAGCAGTGTGTAAAGATCTTTGCTCCCTTTGGGTTTAAAAAAAAAAAAGAAAAAAAAAAGGACTGTACCTTTGCACTGTGAGCTCCATCTGGAAAAGAAACTGGACGTAACCGCCGCAGAGTCGCTATCACAGTAATGGAAGAGCGGTATCTAGTCGGGGCCCCCTCAGAGAGAGAGACAGAGAGACAGAGAGAGAGACAGAGAGACAGAGAGACAGAGAGACAGAGGCCTTATCTGGAAATGAACAATCCAGTTTTTCAAAAGCCGCTTTTTTTTTTTTTTTGTGTGTGTCCTGCCAAAATGTTTATCTCGCGGAACAAACGGGACCAAACATTGGCATTAATCACCCGGCAGCCTCTCGCCTGTTCGTGGCGTAACCGCGATGCAATCACAGAGCTGTAGGCCTCCTGTCGTACAGTATCAGGGGGGGAGGGAGGGGGGGAGGGGGGGAGAAGAAGATAGTTCCCAAATACTCACGGAGATTGGCGTCCGGAGGCGAAGACATGATCTGATCTGTCGACGGGTTGGCCGGAGCGAGGCTACTGGACGTCACCCGTTTGTCCGGGGAGGTGTGGACAGTTACAACTTCCTGGTTTTAGAGAGAGAGAGAGGGAGAGGGAGAGAGAGAGAGAGAGAGAGAGAGAGAGAGAGAGAGAGAGAGAGAGAGAGAGAGAGAGAGAGAGAGAGAGAGAGAGAGAGGCCTTATCAGAGGAAACACCTGTGTTATTTTTTTTTTTTTTTTTGCTTTTTTTAAACGGGGAGATGGAAAGGTGACCCGCGGGTCAACAGAACCAGCTGCGGTCGCATGTACACGCCCCGACGCACGGGCGCACCGTTCAAAACACGCCAACCGCGCATACCCTTAAAGCATGAAAAATGACACGGTGGCGACGTCCAGGCTCTGGGTTTCAGTTGGACCTTGTTGCCGTCTGGTTTCTGCACACACACACACGCACACTCACACACACACACACACACACACACACACACACACACACACACACACACACACACACACACACACACACACACACACACACACACATGCGCGCGCAGAGTGTAACGAGCGACGACCTTGAACGCACAACGCGGACGCGAGGCATTGACTGGAAAGTTAGAGTAAACAGCGCTCGGTTGAATTTTAATAGAGCCGCTCCGGCTGGAACTAAAGGGGCTTTTTCACGCGCCCGTAATGATAAAAGCTTCAGCATCGGTAAACGCCGTGTCCTTGGCACGCACACGCACACGCACACGCACACACACACACACACACACACACTCGCTCCACCACCACCACCCACCCGCCCACCACTCCTGGAAGCATTTTGTCAAAAAACTTAGAAGTCAGTCGGTGCAGCGTGACATCCCCCCCCCTCCCCCTTCACTCCCTCAGGGAACAAACACACCTGTGTGTGTGTGTGTGTGTGTGTGTGTGTGTGTGTGTGTGTGTGTGTGTGTGTGTGTGTGTGTGCAAATGTGTTTCTTTTTTTCTTTTTTTTGTCATTTGCAAATCAAATACATCCCCCGCAGCACTCCCCCCCCCCCCCCCACACACACACACACAAACACACAGCTTCTAGCCGAGCGTCACCGCGGAGTGACAGCGAAACCCGCCGGCGGGCGAAAGCCGACACAACAGCCGAAACATACGCCAGCCTGCGCCGACGTGCCTTCCTTCCCCCTCCCCCCCCTCCCCTCCCCCCGCTGAAGGCGTCGGCCGTACTTTCGGAAAGATGACGAAATGCGGCAAAAGGACGAAACGCTGTCCTCCAAAAGTATCCCGTTTACCGAATCCCTGAAAAGACGCGCGTGGATCATTTGCATACTTTCCCTACGCGCATGTGTGTGTGTGTGTGTGTGTGTGTGTGTGCACACACACACGTGTCCTCCCCGTGTCCTAAAATGAAGAATACATTTTGTTAAATAAGTTTTATGCACTCTTCAAGTTGTCAAATTTTTTTTTTTTAAAACTCACTTAAAAGTCTGCTGATTATAAAAATGCTCGTTTTGAGTGTTGCGGCACAGAAAAAGAAGAGGACCCGGGAATGAACCCTGGGGCACGCCACACACAAAAATATCCACGAGATCGTTAACGACTGTATAAAATGTAGTATTGAGCTTGACGAGTGCAAAAAAGAAACTTTTTTTTAGCATCCAAATGTGTTGAAAGATAATTTACATGTCGGAGACCGAAGTTCGAATCGAGGCCGGTCAAATTTAAGAGTTGGGAGTAAACAAGTTTTTCAACAAGTTGGAAATTGGCCTTAAGTTCGTAACTGGCATAGAAAAATGTTTTCTTTTTTTTTTTTGCCCCCGGAGGAGTCGACGTGAGGTCCGTTTTCCACCTCCGAGGGAAGAAAGCCAGCCTGCAAAAGGGGAAAGATTTACCATCCAATGTGCAGGAATTCTGCTCACAGACCCAATGAAGCGCTTTACCGACCCGGCCGAGGACACACACGGCGCTTCGTTTGGTCAAAACAGCATCAATCGAATATGGGGGATCTCCGACAGAGTGACAGAGTTAATAAGGGACGGCGCTCGGGGAAATCTGTCGAAACGTTGCCGGGTGGCCTGTCACGAGAGATAATCCCTTGGGGGGGGGGGTGGATCCTCTTCAAAGAATCTCAGCTAATGAAATCGATGGCGGCCATCTGGGACCATTTCAAGTGTGGCGGCCGCCTGCAAAAGAGGACGGTCGGACCCACCGCCGGCGTAACCATGGCGACCCGGAAACGGCAACCGCGACGACCCCTCCGCCGTCGCGTTTGCGGCAAGCTCAGCGCCCGGCTGATTTGCTTCTCGTCAAGCGTTTGACGTCTCCTGTCCTCTTAACAAGCCGGCGGGTCGTCCCCGCGGAGAGCTCGTCCGCCTACCCCCCCCCCCCTTACCCCCCGTGTCATCCTCGGCTTTTAAAAAAAAACAAAAAAAATGTCACTTTTAATAAGTCAATTAGTCGAGAGTGGAGTCCAAAGGTTTCATTTTCTCACTGAGCTGGTTCGACAGAGTGTCGGGAGAGAGGGGTGGGGGGAGGAGGATGAGGGGGGGGGGTGATACTGATACTGCACTGTCTTAACCTGAATCAAGGAGGTCTTCCCGTTTTGTTTTTGTTTTTTTTTCTCACAAAAGGTCGGTCCTGGTTTTCTTTGGTCTTCCTCGTTGCAACTTGGTCTCCTGCGCCTCGCGTCTTCGGACTCAAACAGCTTTCGACATCGCTCCGAGCGTTTTTTGTGTTTCCCCCCCCCCCCCTTCTTCGCGCCGGAGTTGCCGCCGACGCCGCCGGTTCAAATCGATGAGGTCCGCCGGTTCGATACGAGATGTGACATTTACGAGGATGGGAGGTCGCCCACCTCGACTGCGCGCGCTCCTTAAAACACTTTGAAAATCGTATTTTTTTTCCCCCAATTTTTTTTTTTTTGGGGGGGGGGGGGGGGCGGGGGCGATTTGCTCCGTCCTTCTCCCTCTCCCCCTCCCCCACATCGCTTTTGCTCTTTCGTTTTCCTGTAACCTCTACACTCCCCCCCCCCCTCATCTCGTCGTTCTTACCCCGTCTCGTAAGATGAACGGCAGCACCAATCCTCCCGAGATCTACAAAAGCTTCCAGTTTAGCCGGCGTAAGAAGACTCCCTCCCCCTCCCCCGCCGCGTTTACCCCGCGTCGTCTTACTTTTTGTTGTTGTTGTTGTAAATAAAATCATTCAAAGCCTCTAGTGTCTGTCGAGCGACTTAAAAGGCCCTGCCAGAGGAAAAAAAAAAAAAAAAAGGCAGTCAGTCACACATGACTCACTCTTTCGGCTGCTTCACTTTTAAATTGAGCGAGTCCATTGTCGGCAAGCGCGCGAGTTAATCTGCGCGCGAGGACACGTGCGCTGTATTTACTCAGACGCCGACACTCTCGCGCCGAGTGCCTCCGGCTGCGAAAAGCCGCCCCGCGGGTTTGTTGGCGAGAACGTACGAGTGGCTGCTCTCGAACGTGACTCGCGGGGCTCGACCGCAGAAAGCCACACCGCCGGCCCCGGACGAGGCCGCCGGTCGGTTTGGACCCCGTCTCGATTGACACGCCCGACCTATCAAAGCGGGTGGGTGGTGGGGGGAAGGGGGAGAGTGTGTGTGTGTGGGGGGGGGGGGGGATAAAGGTCGTAGCGGTCCTTTCAGAACGGTTACTGTGATGGAGGAGCTTTGGAAAATGTTTAAATGGGAAAATGTTAAATCTGAAGCGAGGTCGCGGGGATTAAAGAGAAAGTCCCATTCTGTTTTTGAAAATCAACAGGACCGTGAGCGGAGTGAAGAAGACGTGACTAAAAAGACAAGCAAATGTTATTTGGCGAGGTTGAACACATTTCTAATCCACAGACGTCGTCTCCTGGGAGGAAAATGAAAGCCAAGTGGCAGAAAGTGTAACGCCACTAAAGGCCACTAGGAGCTGGCGCCAATTAAAAAACATAAACTCCTCTCGTGAAATACAAAGTCAAAGTATTTTTTTTTTTTTTTTTTTCCCCATTCGTCACTCGGAGCCAAATTCACTCCTTCACGTCAAAAAAAAAAAAAAAAAAAAAAAAAAAATGACATAACTAAGTAAACATGAGGCCTCGAAGCCGAAGAGGTACGTTTAGGGGCGTGTCTAATTTGATTGACAGGCCCGGAGCACCGTCGATTACTGCTGTGATAATTATAAAGATGTATCTCGTGATGATAAGGTCTTAAAATTGCAGCTTCATGACTTCACAATCATTTTCTGATAACAAGGGCTTCACAATCTCAACAACATCTCGCGCATACTTTGCTGCTACTGTGTGATCACCTTTTACCAAGCAGCAGCGCTTTTTCTTGTCGTCTCTCGCTTTCCTGCCCTGCCAAAACAAAACAAAAAAACACAACCGCCCCCTCTCGATACACTCCGGCCTCAAGTTACGACTTGTGGAGTTCCCGAAATAGAAAAAAAAAAAAAGACCCAAAAGACAAAGTCAAAGCGGGGTCGGGCGGTTTCAGCTGCCAAAGCAGAGTGGAAAACGACAGTCTGAGCAAAAAAAGGCCCGAAGGAAAGAAATATCTGCCTGATCAGGTCTATAGTATCAGACCAGCATGTTGCATTTCCAACAAACAGCGAGTGGATTCTTTTCCTGAATAAAATGGGTTTTTATTTGCAATCCAGTCTTTTAAAAAAAAAAAAAAAAATTTAAATTAAAAAAAAGCTTTGGTACTCATGTAATTCTGAGTTTGGGTGTGAAAAAAACAAACTGTGTGTGGAAACTTAGCACAATTAAAGCGGCACGTCGGCGGTTTTACACACAAAAAAAAAAAGAAAATGGGGGGGGTCGTCACAGCGAGCAGGTCGCTTTAAACAAGTCCTGAGAAACGGAACGGAAAGCCTTCCGGCAGATGCGGGAACAAACAAAAAATTCTACCAAAAAAAAAAAAAAGTCCTTCAACTTTAAGTTTCCTACTTTAGCGGGAAATAAATATCTCTATTCTGTTGTTCTACGGTCTGAGGTAAAAGTAGTCACCTGACTTCCTCCTAAGCTCCCATCATAACCATTACATCTAGGGTACTATGAGGACTCTTTGCACTAGTTTATTCCACGAAGTAATATATATATAGATATATATCTATATATAAAAAAAAACCAAGTTATTTGATTTTCGTATTCGCCCCTCCGGCTAAGTTGAATAGATCCGCGGCGAGACGCCCGTTTGCTCTAATTAAGTAGAAGATCACATTTAACCACATTTAAACTGGTGATCAATTATTCATTCGTTATTCTATACAGTTATTCAGTTGGTCTGCCGTTGCTCTAGTTTCCCATTCGGCTCCTCACGACCCAGTTTCCCAGCCCGACGAAAACAAATACTTCAAAATGAGACAAAAAAAAAACAACCAAAAAAAACTCCCTAATCTTCACATTTAACCGAATAATTCAGATAGGCTCGCCGACGCGGGTAGTTTTTTTTTTTTTATTTTTTTCAAAGCATCTTCTGATTTTGTTCATACTCTCCTGTAGCTCAACATCAGGTGTGTCAGTATTTCCTCCCAGCGGAAGACGGATAACAAACTCAATTTATGGGGGCAACTTAAAAAAACAACAACAAATAAATAAATGCTTTTATTCCTTATTTTCTGTGCGATTTCCATTTCTTCCGCCGGCTGCCAGGTGGTTGATAGGAAGCAGAGAGGAGGGGCAACAACAACAACAACAACAACAACAACATCAACAACAACAACAACAAAAGAAGAAACACTCAATTTGAGCGTAATGAAAAAATAAAAGTTTCGGAGCGAGAAAACTCCGACTGAATCGTGCTTTCTTGTCTGATGTGATGGATCACCCTTTTCGCCGGGGAAGTCGCTTTATGGCTTGTAAAAAGGCGCGAGAGAAAACCAAAGCGGCTGTTCCTGGCAAAACACGCCGAGACAGGGGAGGGGTGATACGGGCAAAAACACCCCCCCCCCCCCCAAAAAAAAATAAAAATAAAAAATAATCGAATATTACGATATTTTTCAACCAAATGCCTCGATGGGCGTCAACGGCTGTTTTCGCAAACAGTAATTTACACAATGGGAACTTTTAAAGGAAGGTAAAGGAACGAGAACAGTCTGGTGGAGTTCAGGCAATGACCTGATTTTTGCTTCAACGACGGCCTTTTTAAAAATATTGTCAAAATTACCATATCAAACATATCAACGTTTTGTGCATATTTGAAATGGCAGGTAGTTTTGTGTCCCCGATGGTGGGATACGCACTCCCACTTATCCCGGTTTGCTGCAGTGCTTCCACTCGTGTGTGATTTTATTTATTTATTTTTTCTTCTTCTTTCCCCGAGTTCCTTTGATTCTGGCCTGAATATGCGTTGCTCCTGGCAACACCTGGCCTTCCAGTTTGAAGTCGTGTTCAACCTGCTCTCCAAAACACAAATGTGAAAACGGCGTTCTCGGCGTCCTCGCTCGCGTGGACTCGGGACGGGAGACGCGGAGGCGCCCGCTCGTCGCTCCGCTCCCCGGGTTAAAAGGTGCGCATGTTTTCGGTGCCGTTAAAATAACCGCGTAACCAAACGTCCTCAGTTGCCACCGAGTCCTTCCCGCTCTCCGTCCACTCGGGCTCTCGGCCGTCCCCCCCCCCTTTTCAGCCACTCTGGTCCTCACCCCTCCCGAGGCATCGCTGCAGAGCCCCGCCTTCTTCTACCACCTCCCCATTGTTGGTGAACAAACAATGGCCGCACTTACGCAACGGCGCGCTTTGTTCATTTGAAGGTCGCCTCCGGCTTTCAACGCCGTCCTTTTCCTCCCGTCCTCCGATCTCGCTCTGTCTCTCCGTGGCAGCCTCTTTCATTTCGTCGGTGTTTTTTTTGTTTGTTGTTGTTTTTTTGTTGTTGTTTTGTTTTGTTTTGCGCCGCAAGCGGTCCCTTTTTGCAATTCCAGACGAAGTACGAGAACAATCTATTTTGTTTTCAATTCTCCATCGACTGTCCTCACTGTGACTAAACGGAGGCGCGGCGAGAGCCGCCCACGTCAATATTTTCAGGCACTCGTGGGCAAACACGGGCACAAAGGAGGCGCGCTCCAAAAACGAGGAGGAAGAAAGAAAAGGGGGGAGAAAGAAAAAAAAAAAAAAAGAGAAGAGAAGTGAATAAAGACCGAAGAGAGCGGGTGGGGAAAATGACGGATGGACAGAAAACGGACATAACAGAGTCTGATGAACAAACGGGGGCAGAGAAGGCGGCAGCGTGAGTGATTGGTTTTTTTTTGTTTGTTTTGTTTTTGTTTTTGTTTTCCCCACCGAGGCCACCTGAGACAGAGCAGATTAACGGAAAGGCCAAACGCTTGAGACGAGGGAGCGAAGAGGCCGGGCGACGGCAAAACAAGACAGAATTTGACAGGAAATGAAGCAGCCGGGGAGGAGGAGGAGGAGGAGGGGGGGGGGGCCGGGGGGGGGGACGTATAACAAATATGAATCCGAGTTACGGCGACGAAACAGATGAGATATTTTCATATTCGAGCTCTCCGGTACAAAATCCTGTCTTTATTTATGAGCTGCTCTGGTCACAGCTTGCGCTTCGTTCTCCTCTCCGGGACTTTTTGACACCTTAAAAAAACCAAAACTTGGCCGATAAATCATTGCGTCCCGTGTTTGTTTATTTGTTTATTTATTTTGTGGATACATGATGCAACATTTAGTCAGAGTTGGGGTTTTTTTTTCCCCCTCGACGCTATTTGTGGTTCAGTCCTGTCAAAGTCCTCCCCCGGTGTCTGCCTGACACGCTGTACATTATTTATTTTGTCGTTCTTTTTCGACACCCCCCCCCCCGCGCGCGCCTCCTCCTCCCTCCCTCCCTCCCCCCCTCCCGTTTCATTAATCAGTCTTGCTGATTGCTGTGTTTGTGATCAAATACTTTGACTCTGGACTGTGACAGGCGCCGTCGAAAATGAGCCGGAGAGTGCCGCGGCCCAAAAAAAACCACAACAACAACAAAATCAAAATAAATAAAGCTTTCCACGGTACCAAACACGCAATCTAACGTCAAACCAAACCCGTTGGCTCGTTGGCGTGAATCATTCGGTCACGTCGTTTCATTCACAGGTACATTTGCACCGCAGATTTCCGTCGCTGATACATACCTGCGAACCCTTCCTCTTTGGCGGATCAGCCGGCAGCAGTGGAGACAAACTAAAAGTGGAGAGTGTAACCAAGGGTAACGAGCGACAGTAGCCGACCTCCATTTTGGACTGTCCGGCTAAGGTCAGCAAAAAAAAAAAAAAAAAAAAAAAAAGAACGGCATTCATTTACGCCGTGATAATTCGAAAAGAGAATCGGAGGCGTCCCGGGCCACTTGTATTCCCGCCCCGAGGAATAAATGAGAGGGGAAGCGAAATGTGTTTCTACGTCGAAGCGTTAATGCCGCATCCGTTTCCGATGAGCAGCTTTTAATAGGAACGAACGGGGCCCGCAAAAATCGTTGCCATTTTGAAAAAAAAAAAAAAAAAAGCTGGTGAGGCCGGGCAGAGAACATTTCAATACTTTTATTCTGCTTGATCTAAAGAAAAAAAAAAAAAAATCAAGCCTCTAAAAGTCAAAACCTACTCCTCTGCGTGAAGTTCACATTTACGGACCCATCTCAACCACAGCTGTCTATCGCTGCCCACTGAGCGGCTTCACTGGAGCAGTTATGACTAAACCCGCCGCTATTTTTAGCCGTACTAACGCTTGTCAGGGGGGCAGCTTTGCTTCAGGAAAGCCAGTTGGTAGTCCGGTGTCGCGGCAACGTGGCTATCCGTTTCCCGTTTTGAAGGGGTTTCAGCCTCACTTACCACAACGGCAAACGGCAGTACGGTCAATCTGGCAGGAAAAACTCCCCCCCCCCTTCTTCGAGAGTGCGCTTTCAAAGAATCGGGGGATTTGCTTCCGGGAGATCCGCCGATTCCGATCCGTCAACAACAAGAACTTCAATTCTTTCCCTGACCTCTGCTCCGGCAAGTTCTCATTAGACTCTCCGCGGTCCACCGATATCTCCACGGTCGGCGGAGCGGCTCGCGGGAGGGGGGGGCAAAATAAATCCATGCAAAATCTCTCTGAAAAATGAGGCCTTAACTGCAGTACCAACGAGTGCCACCAGAGGTCGGCTCCAAAAAGCCTCCGTAGACTCCCATTCAACTAGTCTCATAAAATTCTCAGTCAGTCAATAATTCTTTTCCACGAGTTATCTCGGTGTCGTCAGCTAAAGTCGCTCCTTCTTATTAGTTTTCTGGCGGTCCGTTTTACAATAATCCGTCATTTATTTGAAAATAAGCCTCAGCAAGCAGTTTTTGGGGGCGGGTCTGTATTGTCGGATCCCCCTCCCGCCCCCCCACTCCCAAAAATGATCAGCCAGATTTTCACTCCATTTTTATTTTTTATTTTTTTTTAACATGTTGAGGTGCCTTGCTCAAGGACACCGCTCTGGGATGGAAGCTCTTAGAAGAAGAGCGGCGGGGGGTCGGGGGGGGGGGGGGGTCGGCTTAGTTTGAAAATGACAAATCTGACCCGAATCAGAGCTTTAATATGCCAACGACGGCGTCGAGTGTTGAAGCTCGGCTTCATAAAACAACCCCGTGTGCGCGCCGACAGCTGAAAACCAACAGGGACATGAAGAGTCCATTAACGCCGGCTGGAGTTGCGCTCGGCTCTGGCACGAGACGGACGTGCGTACTAACTCATGCCGAGACACCGAAGCGCTTTACATCCACCGGAAGCACCTGGTATTTGTGGGGAAACAAAATGGGCAATTTACATTGAGCGGACCGGAACCTCGCAACACGATGACTGACAGTCGGATCCCATCTCGGTGGCGAGGTCACGCGAGGTCAGGCGGCGGCCGGCGGCGGCGCCTCCTCATCCCGTATGCCGCTCTCTTCTCCCCTTGATATTATCGTCGCTCTTAACTCGAGCCGAAATCCCCCGACGGGACTTTTTTTTTTTTTGCTCGTGGGGGGGGTACTCCGCTCTGAGAGGAGCGGGACAAACCGGTCGCTGATTGTGGCGCTCTGAAGTAGGGGCCTGATGAAGCTAATCGTTATTGAAACACGAATATAATTTGTTAATCACACTCTGACCTGCTTCACCTACTAAAATATGAACTCGTTTTTCATTTTGATTCTCTCTCTCTCCTCTCCCCCCCCCCTCCACTTGCACCGACTCCCTCTGAATCTTTAACACCCGCTATCCATCTTCATCTCCCTTAGCCTCCCGCCTGCCCCCCCCCCCCCCCAGCCGCTCTCTCCCGCTCACAGTGCTCCCTTTCACAATACGGGGCCCTACGCCGGCTGAATGTAAATCATATTTCAGTGTCTTTCATCAGGCTGCTCTCTAAATGTTCAGCGAGCGATGCCAAACACCGCCCGGGCGCTTCGCTATTTATACGCGACGAATCCAAAGTGGCCGGTGACGGCGGCTCCGCTTTCGGCTTCTCCAAATATACACGCCCGGCCACGCGAACCGACATCGGCTGACACGCTCGCTCGCCCGCCCGGTTCATATTCTGGGGGATTTACGTCTATAATTAACGCCAGTGAGTAATAACACCTCGTGCAGGTGAAGAAAACTGCCTTTTATATTAAACTGAATGTGACCTAAGCCCCGTGCAGTCGGGCTTTATTTCTCTACAGCAAATGGGCTGATCTTAATAACACCCAGCCAGTGATTTTATTGCTCTCCAGAGAGTGTGGGTTTTTTTGTGTTTATTTTTGTGAATCTGCTGGTCCGCCTGTAATTTGAAACCCCAACCTGAGCAGTGTATATTTCAAAAGAAGATCTTGGGTTCTTCTTTTGTATTTTATCACATCGGTGTGAAATTTGGAGATTGGTTGGTTGGTTGGTTGGTTGGTAAGTTGGTTGGTTGGTAAGTTGGTTGGTTGGTAGGCTGCTGGGTTGGTTGGTTGGTTGGTGGGTTGGTTGGTTGGTTGGTTGGTGGGTTGCTGGGTTGGTTGGTTGGTGGGTTGGTTGGTTGGTTGGTTGGTGGGTTGGTGGGTTGCTGGGTTGGTTGGTTGGTTGGTTGCTGGGTTGCTGGGTTGGTTGGTTGGTGGCTGGGTTGGTTGGTTGCTGGGTTGGTTGGTTGGTTGGTTGGTTGGTTGGTTGGTTGGTTGGTTGGTTGGTTGGTAGGTTGGTGGTTGGTTGGTAGGTTGCTGGGTTGGTTGGTTGGTTGGTTGGTTGGTTGGTGGGTTGCTGGGTTGGTTGGTAGGTAGGTTGCTGGGTTGGTTGGTTGGTTGGTTGGTTGGTAGGTAGGTTCGTTGGTTGGTAGGTTGCTGGGTTGGTTGGTTGGTAGGTAGGTTGGTTGGTGGGTTGCTGGGTTGGTTGGTTAGTAGATTGGTGGTTGGTTGCTGGGTTGCTGGGTTGGTTGGTAAATTGGTGGTGTGTTGGTGGGTTGCTGGGTTGGTTAGTAGATTGGTAGATTGGTGGTTGGTTGTTAGATTGGTAGGATGTTTGTTTGTTTGATCGGTCGGTCGATCAAACACTTCGGTCCAGCCCAAGGCATCTTTTGGATGGTTCTCCATTAGCAATCTGTATGAACGTCACCGGTTTCCAGAGGACTATAACTACTTCGCTGTTCTCTGATTTCCCCCTTAGCGACACCACGTTGTGCACATTTGCAGTTTTCAGTCAAATGTTTCAACAACCGTTAAGACTGTTTGCCACGGAGCCCCCGAAGGGTCACTGTGACTACATTTTGTGTCGCGTTACAACCCTCCCCTCACAATGTGTTGGTGTTCCCTCTGACGTGAGCATTCGGTGTGCCGGTTCAAGGCGGTCGTGACACACTGCCAGCTACGGGAAAGACTCTGCGGACATTTCGGAAAGGAGAGACGATGTGACGCTGAGTGCTTGTTGCTCATTTCCAAAGGCTGAACTCTTGACAGGATCCAGCTGTTGGGTTCGTGAGCACAGCTGGAGCTGCTACGCTCGCCGTGTGACGGCCGCGCGCGCTTATTGTTTGACATCCGGCCGCCGCTGGCATTCGATCTGCGGCGCTCCGTACGCGCCGGGCTGCGACTGTTTGAACCCGCGGCGCTCGGATGATAGACGGCGGCGCACGACTTCAGGAAACACGAGGAGCTTCGATACACAGCCGCCCGCACGCGTCGTTAAAAATTCACGTCACCGCCGGAACCACAACAACCGAAGCAGAGCCGCGGATACGGCCACGGTCACCCCGAGTCAGCAGTAATAATTACAGATGCAGCCCGTCTCAGCGGCGATCACGGAAAGAGCTGGTGAACCCAGCACCTGCGGTCTTCTTTCGAAATGCAAAATCAAGACTAACCCCCCACCCCCCACCTTGAAAAGCAGTGTTGCTAGGCGACGCGACGCTATCACGGGGTAAAGCAAAAGTCACCGAGCGATAACGCCGAGTTATCGCGAGGTGAAATTACTGCGCGATAAAGCAAAAGCTGTTGCGAAACTTATTCACGCAGAAATGACTGCGAGGTAACGGGAAAAAAACAAAAAATAGAAAGCTCATAGAAAAACCTTTCGGGGGCTCGGGGGACTATGAGCTTTCAGGGGTTTATTTTGAGGTGCCTTTTTTTTTTTTTTTTTCATGGAGTGTGATTTAGTTCTAATTGTATGAAAGTAGACACTGTTCAATTATTACAGTCTTTTTTCATTCTGAATAACTGCTGATGTAACCTACGGAGTCTTTCAGCTCATTGGTATTCAGCGGACCGCTGCGCTCCACATTTTTACGAGGAAATGACTCTGCAAATCAAACACTGATTATGAATTCAGCACTTTAAAACTAAAATAAAGGAAATTTGTCTTTGTCTTTCATGTCATTTTTTTGGGGGGGGGGTCCTTTATTAAATGTATAAAAGAAACTACTGTTTTAAATTCAGACTGGACAAACTTTCAGATTTTTTTTTTCCCTCGCACTACTGTACTAATAATAATAATAATAATGAGGAAGCGTCGGCGTGCCAACGCGCTAAACTAAGATGGTGCAAGCGCGTTACCCTACTTGTTGCCTCTTCAGTCTGAGCGCCGCCGTGACTGCGTGGACCTCCGGGTTTGACCTTCGCCGCGACCTCCTCTCCAATCTGCGCTTTTTTCATTTTTGCATTTGCGCGCCTTTTTCTTTCTTTTCTTTTTCTGCCGTAGCAGCGACGAACGATTGAAGTAGTAAAAGCCTTTCGGGTCTTCGGCGAATTGCTGAACGCGTTCGTGGGGCTGCGGGGCGTCAAACTGCGTTATAGAAAAGACCATATGAGTCACCCGAAAAGAAAAAAAAAAACAAAGGAGGTGGGGGGGGGGGGAGATATGCATTCATTACGCGGCTGTGGGAATATGGATATTTAATACGCGGCAGATCTCGACATACGTGTTTCAATCCGTAAACAAAGCGGCGAGTTATCCGAGTTTGAGGTGTGTTTGGCACTCAGATCGAAGCAACACACACACACACACACACACACACACACACACACACACACACACACACACACACACATGCGCTGCCATCTCCATTAAAAGATTTGAATCTGTGAAACTGAGACGAAAGAGATGCCTGGTAAAAGTTAATGGAATTTTTACGAGCTCAATGGACTCGACGAGGACACCGGCGTCCTCATCAAGTCCGGATCAATTTCTTTGCGGACGCGTTGCGGCTTTTAGTTTATTTAACATTTAATTAAGTGCGTTTTGGGCCACGTCGCCCGCGCCGGTGATTGATCTCGATTTCCTCTATAAAATTGCGATTTCTCCCGACGTGGCGGAGTGACAAGAAAAGAAAGGTGGAGGGAGGTGACTTTTAAAAAGCCGTAGAAATGAACGACGCGGGGGAAAAAAAAAAAAGAAAAGAAAAAAACGCTTTAATAATGCGCCGCTCCACTTGCAGCCTTTTAGATCAAACGCGAGCTTTTTGAATACAGGCCACTTTGTTGAGAGCATATTATGAAAAGCTCTGCAGAGGGAATATTTATCACTGTAATCCGTTCGAGTGAAAAAAAAAAAAGCACGGTTTGGGTGATGATTCAGGTTATGAAAATAAACCCGAGGGAACATTCTCGGGTGCCACCGGTCTGGGCCGCATTTGTGAAGCCACCTCAGAGTCGGCGTCACCGGAGAACGCCCTGAAAAAGAAAAGCCCCCCCTCTCTATCTTTAACCATCTGATCCTGTTACCCAGGTGTGACTCGCCTTATCCCCCCCCCTACTGTGAAATCCCCCTTTGAAAATCTTTTTACAGGTTGTCAAATTTACCAAACGCATCCGAATTAAGAGAACTCGCCAATTATGTAAATCCTGATAATCTGAGACGTATTTTTTTTAAAAAAAGGCCATTTCGAGACACCTTCAGGCGTCACAAATCAACCCCTAATTAACAGAGGTGATTAGTAATTCTGTCACCGTGAGAAACTCCTGATTGAGAGCACATCATTTCATTTCATCTTCCTTCCCCGGCCCCTCGGGTTTGCGGCGGCTCGTTCCCTCTCTCCGGTCTAACAGATGCTGCGCTGCCACCCGCTGGCCGGCGGCCGCCATCGCGACACGAGAGAGCGAGCTGCGCAAGATGCGAGGGGGAGGGGGGGGGGGGGGAACTGTTGAACTGGTGCAATTTTTAAAATAATCTGGCGCATTTGTGAGAGTTCGAGGCCCCCTCCGTGACACCGTGACACCCTCGTCTGTCTCGTCGCGTGACCCCCCCCCCCCCTCACCCCCACACCTCCCCACTCCCCCCTGCGTGCACAGTCGTGACCAGAAGGTCGGGACAGATGTTGTAAACACAAGCCGGCGTCCCTCGAGGACCGGCGGGCGGGGGGAAAAAAAAAAAAAACAGGCTCTTTGCGCTCGAGATAAATCGTCAAGGCCAGGTTGTGTCCGTCCCGTGCCGCGACCCTCCCCCTCCGCCCCCCGTCCCTCCCCCAACTATTTTATTATTTATTTTTTTGGGCCACGGCCGAGCGACCACCTGGGAATCCATCAATCTCCGTTACGGCACGGTGAACTGGGCCACAGATAGAAAAGAAAAGAAGGGGAAAAAAAAAAAAACACAGCGCATCATCAAATATTAAGCTCTGCATTACAGATGAGCTGGAGACAAGGTCGGGGGGGGGGGGGGGGCGGATAGGGAGGGGGTGTGTGTGTTTTTTTTGTTTTTTTTTAATAAGCGGCCGGCTGCAGAGCTCGAGTCCTGTTCTCTCTCTGGGAATCTGGGAACTCTGCCCATATGCTCCTTTGACACTGACTACAGGCTTTTTTTTTTTTTTTTTTTTTTCAAGGGGAAGATAGGAACAGACCAGAAGCACTCATGATGCAACGCCAAGGTGCAGCGTGTGTTGCGATGCCAGCGTGTAACGCGCAGACATTTCTGGCCAGCTGTTATACAGCTTGTTATAAAAAAAAATTTAAAAAAATAAAAAAAGAAGAATATAAGAGGTAGAGGAACGTTCCGATATCGCTGGCATTTGTTATTGT
The DNA here is from genome assembly GCF_029030835.1 of Brachyistius frenatus. NCBI lineage: Eukaryota > Metazoa > Chordata > Actinopteri > Embiotocidae > Brachyistius > Brachyistius frenatus. Next base: position 209,749 of record NW_027210855.1, on the reverse strand, counting down.
GGCTGCGTACATAAAGGAGCTTTAGAGAAGGAGTCACTTCAACCCAAACCAAAACATTTTCACAAATAATAGTGCTGACGGGTCAGAAAAGTGGCTCGTTGTTTCATTTCCTTTTTGTAACAGACGCCGTCCGTAGACCGTCAACCGTAAATGTCACCGTATTTCACAGTCGGAAAAAAAACAAAACAGAGTTTTTACATCTATAGGGCTGACACCGCCGTGCTGACGATGGCCAGAGGAGGCGTACGAGCTAGTTAACTGGCTGTGCGCTATGTGGCTCGTTAACCGCCGTCGTCTCAGAGCCAGATGGGACTCTTGGACGTGTCCACGTCTCCGGCAGGACACGGAAGCGCCGCCAACGTACCAATTACGGGGTTATTTTTAACCGTGAAAAAGCCCCCACCGGGAGAAGGAAAAAAAAAAAAATAGGTCTTAAATAACAGGGTGTCGAGTAGCAGCTGAGGACAACACTCCCCATAATTCATTGTCATTTGTCGGCTTTTATTTTTAAGATTGGGTTGGTGGTTTTTTTTTGGTGGTGGTGGGTGAGGAGGGGGGAGGGGAGGGGGACGCTACGAGGGGAGAGGCTTCCATCACCGAGGTCCTCGGGAACATTCGGATTTGGGTTTCGACGTCGGGACGGCTAAAAACAGAAAAGTAGGTCGGCTGGGACTTTTTGTGGGACTTTTTTTTTTTTTTGCCTCCTCGTCAGATATTTGGTGAACGCGGACTTTTAAAGATTTTTCCTCTCGGAGGATGTGTGGGGGGAGAGGGGGGTGGTCAAAAAAACAAATCTAAACTTGTCACCGACGGATCGAAGCGGGAAGGCCGAGCCGCGGGGGGGGGGGGGGGGGGGGGTTCCCTCGACAAGCCTAAAGACGAGCGACAGGTGAATCTGCTCCGACCCGGCGGGCTCCCCTTACCGTGATCGCCGCGGCGACGGGCCTCTCGAACATCCTCCTCAGGCTGTGGAGCGGGACGCGGGACCTCTCGATCCTCCTGGCAGCCTGCGGCTCCTCTCGGAGCGCCGGGTCGTCTGACGCCTCCACCTGCGGCCCGGCGGCGCCACCGCGGGAGACGAAGCCCGAGGTCGCGCTCGCCGCCTCCCCCTCCCCCTCCCTCTCTCCATTTCCTGATTGAATTTCCATTGTTGCGGTGGGGACGAGGGGGGGGGGAGGCAGAGAAGAAACCGTACACCCTCCCTTCCTCCTCCTCCCCCCCCTCCTCCGCCCTCCTTCTCTCTTTCTCCCCCCCCCTCCCTCCCCTCCCCCGCGGGCCGGTGCGAAGGACGTCTATTGTTCGAGGTGAAGTGAGTGGAAAGAAAAAAGAAGAGGAAGTGGAGGAGCAGAGGTCGGAGGTGTTCCCGCCGCGTCCGAGGGAGCCTCTCCACGCCGGAGAGTCCGGAGGAGAAAGAGGAGGACGAGGAGCAGGGAGGGGGGGGAGGAAGTTTCTTTCCCTCCCCTCTCTCTCTCTCGTTCTCTCTCTCCTCCTCCTCCTCTTCTGCCCTGTAATTACTCGCGAGCGCACAGAGGCCCGACGTGAACTCGCATGTATGCGGGCTCGAGGAAAAGCAAATTGAGATTTGTTGCAAAGAGGCAAAAAAGGAGTTGACGACAAGGGGGGGGGGGGGGAGGAAAGGAAAGGAAAGGAAAGGAAAGGGGAAAAAAAGAGGGGAGGGAGAAGTTGACGCCGATTCTCCGTTTCCTGGACGCCTTACTTTTAAGAGCTCAAAACCACATAATCGGCATTATTGTGTTGTAACTTTTCCCCAGTTGCAGAACGTTTACAGGAGGTGGGTGGGGGGGGGGGGGTGTTTAAAGTCGCGGTGTTGTTCCCACAGCAGGACGCGGGGGTCCGCCACGTTTATCTTTTGTGACATCACAAACCTACAGGAGTCCAGCATACGTTCACGCGAGTTGTGGGACACCGAGAGCTGCTTTATAGTAAAAATACAAAATAAAAGAGGAAACAGAAATCTGAATTAATACAACATTAGTTCATTTCTAACTTTTGCTGCTGTACTTCGCTACATATTTGTTTTTTTGGGGGGGGGTTTGTTTTTTTAAGCAGGCTTCCAGGAAACAGGTTAACAGCTTTCGGGCCTCGCCCGTCCTCCCTTTAACACCGGGCCCGGGGCGGAAGGTGGGAAAGTTTCTGGAAAGGGATGGGAGGGGGGGCAGAGGGGGTGGGGGGGGGGGGGGGGATGGGGGCAGGGGCGGAGAGAGAGAGAGAGAGAGAGAGAGAGAGAGAGAGAGAGAGCAGCTCGGTTACGGGATCGGGTCGAGAAAAAAAAAAAAAAAAAAAGCGCAGCGGAGGCCGCACAATAGAAACACGAACGCACCGGCGAACCCGGACGTCCCGAGCTCAACGAACGAGCAGTCATGATATACACGGGCGATAGCGCTTCGGAGGACACGCTATCGCTCCCCCGTTTAGACGGCGGTGGGGGTGGTGGTGGGGGAGGGGGGATCCATTATTCAGAGAGGTACGCGTGTCACTTTCGGACGGATCCGGTGTCGGCCCGGCGGGGCCCGCTCGGCTTACAGCCGTCACTCACGCGGACGCCGAGTGAAGAAAACACAAAATAAAAGTGTTTTTTTTTGTTGTTGTTGTTGTTGTTTTTTCCGGGGGGGGGGGGGGACGTCCGAGTACGACAATTTGAACTTCTCATTTTAGCGAATGAGAATTTGAGGCTGCCATTTAAAAAAAAATTTATTCACTTTTAATTCATTCAAAAAAAACGCTGAAACTATCAACGGCATGAAAGTGAGTGTTTTCAAAAGAAAACTCGCTTACGATCGGAAAAAGGCCTCTGCGGCTAATATTTCCGAATTAAATGCTGATTATCAAAGGAAGTGATAATGAAATAATTACTGTAAATTACATTAGCTTTGGCTCCACGTCAAGTTATAAGAGACTTCACTTGGTTTGCGTGCACCCAGCAGGTCTACGTGTTGAATTTATATGAACTAAACAGCATCTGAAGCTCTTATTTTGAAAGGCCGACATAGTCGTCGTTTCTGTGTTACGGTCTTGTTCTGGAAAGCTGCGTCACTTTTTCTTTCTTTTTTACTTTTAGCTTTAAATTCAATAAAAGACGACATAAAAGGTTGAATTATCATCATCATCATTACCCCCCCCCCACCCCCTCCTCCAACCCTCCACCGATACTTGCAATTTTTTTTCTAATTCCTGCAATTTCACTGCAATTTCTTTGGGAGAAAAACACCAAAAAAAATAAACAAAGCTGAAAGGGACCCACTGGAGTGTGACACACACACACACACACACACACACACACACACACACACACACACACACACACACACACACACACACTGTTTGAAGTGCAAGCACTGAGTGCTATTCGGTGTGATAGCAAACATAATCCCGGGCCCCCCTCCCTTTACCCCCCCTCCTTAATACGTAGCTCCGGAGCAGCTTTACTTTAATACAACAAGACAATATTTCAACCCTGGTGGGGCTTCGGAGAGACTTTCTGCTGAAGACCCGCCGGGGTTAAAAAAAAAAAAACCCAAAAAAAACACACTGTCGGCTTCCATTAAATAAAAGACGCCGCAGGTTTCCGTTATAAGCTCCCGCGCTGATTCCTGGACTCCCAGACGACTTTATTCAGAGGGCACAGACTGAAATGCGATCAGATCAGACGAGAGGATCAAAAATTTCCTCTTTTTTGGGAGGGGGGGGGGCGAGGGGGGGAGAGTTCTGGAAAAACCCGGCACGTATTTCTAACGTGTCATAAATCCCCCGCCGGGGAAAAACCTCAGCTCACTGTGGCGTGTTCGTTGAGTTTCCTCAAATCGACCTCCGCCTCAAACAACTGCGTTCAATAACCCCCCCCCCCCCCCTCCTCCCGCGCCCCCGCTCACTTAAATAAATGACGAAGTTATGCGAACGACTCCGCCGTAAATGTCCAGATTGTACGCCCTCCTTTCATTCTTCAGTATTTTTGATGGTTATTAAAATGCCTCTGTTCGTCGTCGTCGTCGTCGTTGTTGTTTTCTTTTTACTTCACTCCATGCGTCCGTTGCGCCGTCAGCTCCATGCTTCACGGATCTAATTTTCCAGCGCGGGGGTGGGCGGGGGTGAGGGGGTGGGGGTTTCCAATAAAGTTTGATTTTTATCATCTCATTGCAAATGCAAAACAAAAAAAAAAAAATCTCCCCCCCCACAGACTCTCATTATAAGACCCCGCAGTTGTTGTTTTTTTTTTGCTGGTGCGATCACTTATCCTTAACTTCCCTGCTTTAACGCAGCTGCCGGGTTTCATTTCATTTTCTAAAATGCCTCCCCTCCTCACAGCTCCCACAGGTGCGAAGTTAATGGTTTGGTTAGGTTGTTTTGTTTTCTTTTTTTTTCTATATCATTTATTTGCTCTACGCCACGTGATCGGGCGGGGGGCAGAGGGGAGGGGAGGGGGAATTGTCGGAGAGGCTCGTGTCTCAAAACCAGCTCAAATGTTTCGCTACACGACGGCGTCAATAACCAACACTGGAACTGTTCGTCATTTCAAGTCCAATATTTCTACCCCGATTTCGATTTTCCAGTCAAATATGGAAAAAAAAAAAACGACGCCATTAAATACTCAAAATACGCCCAGAAATACAAACAACCCCAACAGCTGTATTTTTTTTTTTAAAAACAGTGTTTTTAAAAAAATGTTTTATCGATTTTCAAAAGGAAGCAGGTTCATGTCCAATGTTTTGGTTCGGAGGTGGAAGTTTGACCTCCATAGCGAGTTTCATTATTTACATTTTTTTGATTTATTATACAGTTTTATATAGCTTTGCGCTTGCTGCGGGTATTTCTCACCTGCACCAACAAATATAATCACTAGTAAAAACTTCAAATTCTCCAAAATCTTCAGAGGATCCAGAATTTTTGGGCAGTTTTTCAAATGTTAGTGGACACAGATGGGATGTAAAAGGTTGGGTGATCACGGTGGTCCGAAAGCTTCGGGTAAATATTGTAACAGGATTTTTGCCGCTTTCTAATTATGAAGTCCATCCTAACACGGGAACGATGACGAGTCTGAAAAATTGCCATTAGTGATCAAACATAAACGGGACTGAACAGTAGATGTAACGATCTGACAAATGATAATAACATTCTTTAAAAGAAGTCTCTGAAGATGTAGAATTATGCTGTCGGGGTAAAAATGCACTTTAAACTACTGATTACAAATATTTCCTTAAATCTCTGAGTGACGTAAATTATAGTTGAAATGATCGGTTGGTTTAATAGTAACTCAAATCCATCTGTACAAACTCGGTTACATAATTTGTGGAGCAAAATCCAAAACTTTGGCTCCTTAAAAGTGAATATTTGCTTGTTTTCTCTAGATTATATGATAATAAATGATTTTTTTTTTTTTGGGGGGGGGGGTTAAAAATAAACAAACCGACCATTCTTCAACGCTTTGACATTACATGTACCGAGCAATTCATTCAATAAACGTATTTACAGTTGCAGCCCAAATGCAAACACTAATGGGCCGAGGACGGACCCCTGTGGCACCCCATTACTATAAATAACAGGTCCACGGCTGGACATTAATCTTCCAATAAAAATGCCGACCACATGAGGATTAATAACGGTCCTAGGGCAACAGAACAACATCCACGTATGATCTCCAGACAACAATCCTTGGAGTGTACTCCACTTTCCAACCACGCAGGCTTCACTTCCTGCTCACTTTCGAGGCACATAGGTAGACACAGCGGTCGGCGGGGGGGGGGGATCGAATGACAGCGACACCGCTTCGGTTACTGAGGTTTTACTTCCTGCACGAGCTCACAGAAGGACATCTGATCGGGACAGAGGACAGTAAGGTGGAGGATTGACTGTCCGGTGTGCCAGAAATTAAAACCACAGAGGAGTCTTTTTTTTTTTTTTTAAAGCCGAAACTGCGGAAATATAAACCACGTTAATTCTTCATAAACAGCTGCACTTACTCTCCTCGTGTTTGCTGCTCTGTAATAGACGGGGGAGGAGAGGGGGGTAAATCTCGACGCCGGCGAGCGAGAGTGGAAGCTCTGAGATCATCCTGGGCCGAGTGTACGCCGGCTTGTTTGACTTGGGGCTTCGCCTGCGGTGCTCTTTCAAACAGACCAGACAGACGGAGAGGCCATCTGCTCTCCTGACCGGCCTCTCAGCCGCCGCCTCCTCCTCCTCCTCCTCCTCCTCCTCCTCCTCCTCCTCCTCCTCCTCCCTCCTCCTCCTCCTCCTCGGAAAAACTGACGGTTCTGCTCCTCATTTTTTCACCACAGCTGGCTGCAGCGCCGTACTCGGGTTTAAAGGGAGCAGTTAACCACCGTTAAAGACGCTGAAAATGGCCTTCGATGGGCGATTAGGTTGGCGGGGCTTTCAACCAAAAAAAAAACACATTCAATTTGTGTTGCTATAGAGATAATGGGCACCTTTGGGTGCACTGTACGGGTCTAGAAAAAACATAAATCTATTCACAGTCACTTTTACTGCCCTGTTATCACATTCATTAAATCTCATCTCATTCATTAACGTAGAAATATACTATTATTTGTGGCTGCTTTGACATTTATCTTCACATGAGGGGTCTAACTGAAGGACCCAGAGGATCATCGCAGGCCTGCAATCCGTTGTTCATGCCGAGGCTGCCCTCTGGTGGTCACTGCCAGGAAGCACATAATGCACGTTGAATTAAAGGTGAGGTCATTCTGGTCAATGGAAACGCAGCACCTGCTACTTGCCATTTAGTTTGATTCTTTTCAGATTGCATTGATTTCGTCAAAGCGGGCTTTTTATGTCCACGTCAGACGTTCGTCGGCTGCATCATCAAAGTATTCCTGACTGGCAGCATCACTGCAAGTCATCAGCGGTGTTAACAAGCTATTAAACGGGAAATTGGCAGGAAGTTGGCGGCGAGTGTTGGCCGCCGACATTCGATCCAGAAACCGCACTTACTGGAATTAAGGAGCTAAATGTGAAATTCAGACAAGCCCAGTTGTTATTCACATGTTCAAATGTTCTCCGTGGAAAAAGGATGTTAAGTATGCGACTAGAAATAGACAGCGGCAGGAGAAGTTACCTAATTAATGATTCATCTGTCACTTTTGAGAGGGGGAATAATCGGTTTGTTCTATAAAATGTCGGAAAATAGTTCAAAAGAGAATTAATTTCCGCTTTTATTCAGAGACATCATCAACTGGGCTGTTTTGTCTGAACAAAAAGCTTTAAACCTGAAGACTTCAATCTTTTTTTTAATGTTTTTATGTATTAAAAAAAAAAAAAAAAAAGTAGTGTAAAATCAATTCATTTATTTGTGGGACGACATTTTTTTGGTATTATTTAGTGTTTTAGTGTTTGCCAAAAGGCTACAAAACAGAAACGAGGAAAACGCTCACATTTGTCGTCATAACCGAAAACACGTTCATTTCCATCGGTTTCGTATTTTTACCGTCTGAACTGCAGGTGTCGACCGAGATTGAAAATATTTGTATTTTCTCACTATGTTCTAAATTTGTAGATTTACCGCCTTGAAAACAAACTACGGCACAAAAAAAATAAAACAAAAAAAACACGACAGCACGCCAACGGGAGGACGACGGATCATCGACGTGTTAATCGCAGCCGGGAACGAAATGAACACGAGTGGAAATAAATCTCTGAGTGATGCAGGTGGGGAAATAATCTGCTTTATGTACTTGGAGGATTAATACGGATCCTCAGTGAAATAAAGTTGACGAGTCCCGAGAAGAAAAGCTTTGGCTGCTGTTGTTTCTTTCGCTGCCATCTTTTTTTTTTTTTTTTTTTTATAAGACCTCATCTGCATGTTCGGCACCACGGAAACGCCTCTCTCTAACTGTATTTCTAACTTTATGAATACATGTCTGCAAAAAAAAAAAAAAAAAAAGGGTTTCATTTTGGTCAAAATGGAAATACAGCGAAAAGAAATACAGAAATTATGTATTTTAGTTCAGCTCTCTCTCACACACACACACACACACACACACACACACACACACACACACACACACACACACACACGCACGCACACACACACACACACACACTCGGGTCTGCGGCTCGACAGCTGAGCCATTCGTCCGAGTCCCCGGGGAAACAATTACAGCAGAGCAGGCAGCAGAGCCGGACGGGAGGGGAGGCGGGGTAGGGGGGGGGGCGCTGAGGGGAGCGGGGTGGGGGGGAGCTGGGAATTAATGATGGCCTCGTGTCTGGAGTCGGAGCAAAAAACTAAAAACAAAATAACGTGCGGTGTCTGTGGCCCGAGACCGCCCCCTGCTGGCCACCGCAATTTAAACTAAGAGCCGCTTCTGTCGCGGAACGTTAAAAATACTCAAACAGCAGCGAAAAATCCTAAACTTTACTTATACGCTTGTTTTTGTTTTGTTTGTTTTTTGGAAGGGGGGCGGGGGGGGGGGGGGGACTATTTAGCCGAAGGGCAGAAAGCTGAAGCTAATGTGGCTAACGGGTGCGTGTGCGTGCGTGTGTGTGTGTGTGAGGACATTCAGCACAGACAGGAAACACTAGCGTTTCAAAAAGCTCTGTCCGTCCTCTGTGTTGGTGCAGGGCAGGTAGCAGACTCTGGGTTTATTTATTGGCTCTTTTTTTTTTTTTTTTTTTACTGAAAACAGCAGCCTGCTGCAGCTCAACACAACACTGATAAGAGCAGTGAACCAGACCTGGGAAGCCTGCAGCCCATAAAGCCAAGAGAGTGAGCTAAAAGACATTAAAATGTTCAGGACAGCTGGGGTGGGGTGGAGGGGGTGGGGTGGGGTGGGGTGAGGGGACCTGGAGTCAGGTGATAAGTCTTTGTGGGTTTGCTGCTACGAACGGCCAGACCGGAGTGTGGGGTGTGGGGTGGGGGGGTGGGGGGCACAAAACCACCGGAGGGACGCAAAAAATGACAAGGAAGGGATGCAAGATGACTCAAATAGTTCAAATGAGACAGAAAAGCACCACAATTGAACGCAAAATCAGCACAAAGGGATCTGAAGCGACACACAACAACAAGAAAGCGATGCAGGAGATGCAAAATGACCCCGAAGCGACGCCGAAGGACAAGGACAAAAAACGAGACACCAAAATGTCCACGACGACCGCACAGAGACGTGAAACTACGCGAGGCGGAAAATATCCAAAATGACCACAAATAGCACCAAAAAAAATAAATAAATAAAAAAAGGTAAGAGATGTGAAATCTGAAAAGAATCTGTGAATATGAATCACCCACTTTTTTTTTTCCGTTCCGTTTGCTCTCAAAACATTTTTTTTTTTTCGATTCGAATTCTGAACTGTTTCCGCGACAACTTGAATAAAACGCTCTTCGAAGGACACGTCGGGGACGACTCACTCAGGTGCAGGCGAGGCCATCTGGTGGCCGCGTGGTGAAACTGCAGGAGGGGGGGACGGGGAGAATTACAAGGATGCCAGAGAGGTTTTTGTGTTAATAGTTAATAGGGCTCCTTTAAGAGGAACGAGAGCAGGGAATCACAGCGATTGCTTTTGTTTTGGATGATTCGTTTCCTGCAGACATGAAAAACATCCAATAATAATAACAATAATAATAATAATAATAATGGGAATAATAGGAATACGTTTGGGTCGTTATTATTATTCCACGGTGACCTGAGGCGGCAAAGACTTTCCTCTGTGTTTGGGGGAAGCGGTCGTTACCGCCCACGCGTCACGTTTTAATGCATTTTGGATTAAATAAATAAATAAATAAATAAAAAAGAGAAAAATATATCGAAGTCTGTTATTTTAACGACTAATTTCCTCCGACCGCACCCTGTTGTTCAGGTTTGGTTTTTTTGTCCCCCCCCCCCCCCGCTCGCTGTGAACAGACCTCTTCCAGACCACACATCCCAGCCCCCACCTCCCCCACAACCCCTCTGGCTGCCCCCCCTCCCCTCCCCTCCCCTTCCCTCCCTCCCTCCCTCCTCCTGTGGCCCGTTGCCATGGAAGCTGATTGGGAAAGATCTCTCCGTCTCTGCCGCACATTGCCGCTTCCATCCTTTTGCCAGAGAGAGAAAAAAAAAAAAAAAACACACAAGACGATTCGGAGCTAAAAAAAACAAAACCAAAAAGGGAAATACAAATTATTATATATATATATATATATATATATATTTTTTTTTTTTTTTTTTTTAAACGTCCTGGCGGAGGTCACGTATGACGACGACAAACTACACGTAACAAAACCTCATTATTGGGGTTTTATCGTGTGGATTTGGTTTGTTTACAACTTCTCATTTCGCCGCTTACACGTTCAACTCTCAACCGTGACGACTTTGGGATATTTACTCCCCCGGCGGCTGCTTGATTTATGCCGCCGTGTGTGCGTGTTTGCGTGTGTGCGTGTTTGCGTGTGTGCGCGTCGCCCCGGCGGTCAAGGACATTTCCACCCCCCACCCCCCCCTCCGACAGGCGGCGACCTGACAGAACACCGAAGCTTCATAATCACCCGTCGCGCTAATCAACGCGGCCAGAAAGAAGACGAATATTAAGCAGTTTCGGATCTTAATTCGCCGCAATTATCTTCCAGCTGACGGGTGATTTTATTTATTTGTTTTCAGCCCCCTTCCGTGAATGAAAAATCTCCCCCCCCCCTCTCCCAAAAGAAACAAAAAAATAAATCGACATAAACGATGCCCCTTCGTCCGTGTGTTCAGAACATACAAACTCAAGGCTGCGAGGCTCTTTGGTCGCTCGTTATTTATTTATTTATTTATTTATTTTTCTTTCCCCCTCCACTGTAACGCAAAGAGGGAAGATTCAGGGTCCGGCATCGCTATAGCAACTGTGTTAGGGGGAGGGAGGGAGGGAGGGATGGAGGGAGGGGGTTGTTTTTTTTGTTCTTCCAAAGCACCAAAAAAAATTTAAAAAAAATAGTCTTTTCGCAAAAATGACATTGAGGGGTTTTTTTTTTTTTTTTTTAAAAAGACAAATTATTAAGGAAACATTATCTAGAACAGGGAGAAAGGGGGCGGAGCCTATCCCAGCAAGCCTGACGGGAAGAACCTGACAGCGGCCGGGCCCGGGTTCGAACTCGCAACCTTTCGGTGAGCTACTTCCCAAACTGGATTTTGCGAGGTTGTCTTTTTTATAACACAAATAATATATATTGGATTTTTTTTTTTTTAATAACCAGGAACATGCTCGAGCTCTACTTTCTCCTTCAACTAACAATGAACAGTTTAAGGGAGAAAAAGAAATGAGATGAATTTTGCTCCAAAATGTTCAGAGTAAAGTTTTAAGGATAAAGTCCGAGACGTCGCGAGTCAAATTGGACATTTTCGCGACTTTTGAGTACGAAATCAAGCCGCTAGCTTCGTGTTTCGTGAGCTCAAGACGTCTAAAGTGAACAGTTAAATGGAGCGAGAAAAGTTCAAAGATAAAAGAACACAAATTATTTAAGTCGATGCTGCACTTCCCTGTTGAATTACATTATGATTATGAAAAAGCCGAGTGCAGCATCTGCATTGTTGGTTCTTTTTTTTGTCCTCAGCTGCTTTTTATAATAACAGCGACCGGCTCCTTTCTTTCTTTCTTTCTTTCTTTCTTTCTTTCTTTCTTTCTTTCTTTCTTTCTTTCTTTCTTTCTTTCTTTCTTTCTTCCTTTCTTTCTTTCTACCTTCCTTCCTGAACGAACCAGCGACGACATTTTTTTTATTTTATTTTTTCACCGCATGGAAAAATAATTGTCAATCACTGCGACGGCGCTTCCTCGGATCTATTCATTTAAAAAAAAAAAAAAAAAAAAATGAGCTCCGTGGAAACGGACGGTGAAGACATTTGGAATCAAATGTAATTACTGGTATTAAAAAGTGTGTACATTTTGGTTGTTTTTGGGCAATGACAGTGTGAATTATTGCATGTTTTTATACGTTTTAAATGATCGCCGTGACGACCGTGGAGGAGATATACCCCCCCACACACACACACACAGCCTCCCCACCCCTCTTTCTGTGATCTCGTAGGACTTGCTTCACCTCAGTCAGGCTCCAGCGCTTCGCCCCCCCCCCCCACCCTCCCTCCACCCTCCCCAAGCCGGCAGCATCACCGAGCTAACAAGTCTTTGTGAGGAGAGAGGAAGAGGAAGAGGAGGAGGAGGAAGAGGAGGAGGAGGAGGAGGAGGAGGGGGCAATCAGACATCGAGAGAGAGAGAGAGAGAGAGAGAGAGAGAGAGAGAGAGAGAGAGAGAGAGAGCTTGACAGTATGAGGGTGCAGCGGGAGGCAGGCGTCAGATAGTGACAGAGGCTGGCGAGGTGCTCGCTCGCTCTCGCGCACACACACACACTCACACACTCACACACACACACACACACACACACACATATATATATATATATATATGTGCCGCCAGAGGCTGCCGGATAAAGAGAGAGAGAGAGAGAGCGAGCGAGCGAGAGGGAGGGCGAGCATCATGGCAGCGCTCACCGCATCATCACGACACATGGGGATGTTTGGCCGCCGCCGGTCGAGCGGCGCCGTGTGAGCAAAAGGGGGGGAAACGGGAGAGGAGGACTTCCTGGAAAAGCCAAAAAGGCGAGCCGAGGAGGAAACAGGTCAGTGGCGGAGGAGGAGGAAGAGGAGGAGGAGGAGGAGGAGAAGGAAGAGTAGGAGGAGGAGGAGGAGGAGGAGGATGCCGATTTTTACATTTGTCAATAGGTAAATCCCGGCGGTAAGTGGACATGTATGGGGGGGGGGGGGAAAGGGGGGAGGCTGCATGCGAGCGGGCTTGCATCACCTTCCCGTGGCATCACAATGCATAAAAAATAGATGTGTTTTTTTGTTTGTTTTGTTGTTTTGTTTGTTTGTTGTTGAAAAGCATGAAAACTGGAGTTTTCCGTTTGTTTGATTAGCGGGGAAGGGCGAGACACGTAGAGAGGGACGTCAGTTTGTCGGTTTTAAACGATAAAGAGGACGAAGAAGAAGAAGAAGAAGAAGAAGAAGAAGAAGAAGAAGAAGAGGGAGACAAAAGCTCGGTACCAGCGTTCGAGCCGGGCTCTGCTGCATATGATGTAATTCCCCCTCCCCCCTCCCCCCCGACCGGTCCCCGGTGCTGTCGGCTCAACAGTTCCTACCCGAAGAAAATACGATTTTTTTTTTTTTTTTTTTTTATTTTTTTAAATTTGAATTTGACTAATCAAGAAGAAGTGCGAGGAAGGCTGAAGACTTCCCGCCTCTTGAAGTGGAGAAAACTCCCCCGCGGGTGCGAAGCCGGCGCTTTATCAGACTCGTTACGGCACCACCTTCAAATTTTTCCCAAAACAAAAGCGACCAATGGGGGGGGGGGGGGGGGAACAGCTGCACGAGCTCGGGCGACACGATTCGTTTCCCTGTTGGTTTTTTTTGAGGCTTCGAAACAAAACAAAAAACCACAAAATTCTGCAAGGTCACCGAACACCGGCGATGTCGTTTAAGTGTAAAACATTTCAAATTCAAAAGCTTGTTTGTCCACTTTGACCTTCCGAACATCGTAGTAGAAAGTAACGGTCCTTCCGTTGCTTTCGCTTGTAATTTAAAAGTTTAGGACAATTGGCGGTTTAATCAATCCGTTACAAACAGAGGAAACGTTATTTTTCTTTACGACTACGTCCGGGGATCGAAGTTAAAACGTTTATTTTTGAGCTGCTTATATTTCTGTTTCACTAGATTTGAAAGGGAAATGACACTGCATATATGTTTGATACCTTTAGTGACTTTGCAGATTCACATTAATAATACAAATTGCAATTATAATGGGGGGGAGAAGCTAATCTTATTGGTGAATTGGGAGTAATGTACAACGCTACCCGGCGATGTATACAGTTTAATTAGTAAATTGTGAATTATTACCATTATCATTATTATGGCTTTGAAAGTTCTCAAAGATAAGACACAAAAAAAAAAAAAAAAAAACAGAATGAAAGAAAAATAAGGTACTTTTTCGTTTTTAAGTTGCACATTTTCGTGTTTTTAAAAAGGCCGATTTGACAAAACATGACTCGGCAAAAGCGCGTTGCGCCCGACACGACGCGAGTATTTAAGCTGGGAATCGCTCTGCCGTTCACCTCGCGGCCATTTGCGGTTGTCCAGGTTGTACCCGGTTGCCGGCGGGAGGAGCCACAAGATGAGCGGGATCCTGAAGAGGAAGTTGGACGAGGCCCCGCCCCCCTACCTGTCCCTGCGGGGGTCCGACGATGACGACGACGAGGAGGTTTCCTGCAGCGACAGCGGCAACAGCAGCGACAGCCTGAACCACTCGGTGCCCTCCGGACCGCTGGACTGTAAGAGCTCGCCGACTTCCTGTACCAACAACAGACACACACACAAAAAAAAAAAAAAAAAAAGCATCAGCTGTTTTTTCGTGATTTAACGTACTCAAACTTTCTTACTTTCCCTTAATTGCCGCCTTTGACTCTGATTTTTAAGATGTCTGGGTGCTTTCCGACGAGTAGGACGTTTCCACGGTGTCCCACCAAGGTCTATTTCGGGACCACTTTTTTTTTTTTTTTGTACGATAAACACCGCGACCCGGTCGCGTGCGGAGAGGTCCCGCGGCGGAAGTCCGCCTCTACGCTGACGACTCACCGCCGTGCACCAAAGAAATTTAACGCCGCGGAGGGTTTAGCTACGTTAGCGGCGCCGCTTTACTCGGCCGGGTATCGGCGGCGTTTTGCGGCGAGGCCCGATGGTAGCAGACTTCAGATGGTTACTGCTGCGCTACTTGTAATAATTTGCCGACTGCGACTTTTCTCTACGCTACGCGCTGCTTGCGTTCTTAGCGTGAATATCTCACTCGCGATCGGCGCACGGGCAAAAGCCGCGCGGCGCAAAAAAAAAAAAAGTCAACCAATTCTGAATCTGTAGATTTAAACCGTGATTTTCTTTTTAATTCGGTACGTTAATTCCGTTGTCAGCGTCTCTCCAGCAGCAGCAGCAGCAGCAGCAGTCGAAGCGCCTGCGCGGCCGCAACGTGCACTTCGAGGGCGTGACGGTGTACTACTTCAACCGGCGGCAGGGCTTCACCAGCGTGCCCACGCAGGGCGGCAGCACCCTGGGCATGTCGCCGCGCCACAGCGGCGTGCGGCGCTTCACGCTCCGGGAGTTCGCCGCCGAGCAGAAGCGGAGCCACCGCGACATGCTGAGGGACCACCTGAAGGAGGAGAAGCTCAACGCCATCAAACTCAAAGTCAGTGGAGAGACGGTCTCGAAACATAGGCGTTCCCCCCCCCTCCCCCTTCCCTCAATCCGCCCCTTAATCTAACCCCCTCTCCCTCCCCCTCCCGTCCTCCAGCTGACCAAGAACGGCGCCGCGCCGTCGGCGGAGGCGGACGCCCTGACGCTCGACGACATCTCCGAGGACGACCTGGACGTGGACAACACGGAGGTGGACGACTACTTCTTCCTGCAGCCGCTGACCACCAGGCGGCGCCGCGGCCTCCTGCGCGCCTCGGGCGTCCGCCGCATCGACGTGGACGAGAAGCACGAGCTGCGCGCCCTCCGCGTGTCCCGGGAGGAGTGCGGCTGCCGCTGCCGGGGGGCGTGCGACCCGGGGACGTGCGCCTGCAGCCTGGCCGGCATTAAGTGCCAGGTAAATGGAACTGTGGTGAGGCCCGTCTATAATACTCAAAAGTGTTGTTCGTGTCTTGTCTGTGCGGTACCGGGCCGAAATCTGAGAATCCGTTTTCGGGTACGGACTAGAAAAACAAAAATAAATAAATAAATAAATAAAAGCGCTTCAAAATATCACTTTGGACCCGGACTGGATGTTATCAGCCAGGAAAAGTTCGGACACGGATCCCGCAGGAGGAAGCCTTTTATTTATTCGTTTGTTTTTACTACGTGACTTTACGAGCGCGTACGTCCTCCTCCTCCCACCCTCCCACCCTTCCCACCCCGGCGTTCCTGACTGGAATCACGGGGAAACGTACCGACGACTTCCCGCTGAAATTTATGTACCGATCTTTTGAAATGTTGAAGTCCCATTCAGCAAATTCAGCTTTGCTTTGATTTTTAACAACCGTTCGTAATCGCAGCGCTGAGTAATTTAAAAGGGAAGTTTTAGCTTTAACCCCGGTCGGTTCAAAATGAGGATTTCATTCAATTCCAATTTTGTTTTTTTTAATTATAATTTGTTTTTTTTTCAAGGGCGATAGGATCTGAACACATTTGGCGAAAACGAAAAGCTTTAATTACCAAACGCAGGCCCGACTACACAAAAATTGAATTACAATGCAGGCGAACCGAAAGGAATTACTGAGGTCAAATATCCAAAACTGAGTCCCACGAAGTGAAACGAGAGGTGAGTCATTTCAAAATGAAATAAGGACAAAGGCTGACGAAGTAAAACAGGGAAACCCAAAACACAAACGGGTCCAAACCATGACGATAACGCCGACTCGGCAGTTGTCGACAGTAAATCTCTACAAATACGTCCACAAAGTCCGGATCTAAATTCTGCATTAAAAGCTAGTCTGAGTATTTAGATTGTAGTTTTGTGCGCTAAACTTTAAAAATAAAAAAAAGTGGGCATCGTCCACCATTTCCCAGGAGGCCTTGCGCCTGAATGAAGTGGACGACCTCCGAACCTGCGCCTCTTCGTTCGCCGTACAGATTTTTTTTTTTTTTGGGTTAATCTACCTTTTGAGCTTCGTGCATTATTGAGTTGAAGGTTTTTGGATCCGAGGTGATGAGTTTGATTTTGAACACAGACGGGCGTGCGACCCTTCAGTCGGTCCCGATTTGAAGGGTTTCGGGTGTGTAATAGTTTCGGTAACAGCCGCTCCCGCGGTTTCTCCGATTTGGGGCTTTTTTTTTTTTTTTTTTTTTTTTTTTTTTTATGTATTTATTTTTTTGCCGCTCGCTCGCTGCAGTAACTCATATCTCCGTCCTCAGGTGGACCGCATGTCGTTCCCCTGCGGCTGCACCAAGGAGGGCTGCAGCAACACCACGGGCCGCCTGGAGTTCAACCCGGTCCGCGTGCGCACCCACTTCCTGCACACCATCATGAAGCTGGAGCTGGAGAAGAGCCGCGAGGAGCAGTATCAGCAGCAGCAGCAGCAGCAGCAGCTCGTAACCAACGGTAACGGTTACCATGGCGACTCCACCTTGGTCCAGCAGCAGCAGCAGCAGCAGCAACAACCGCAGCAGTTTCCACTGATGAGCAGCACGCCGCACATTCCCATCATGCACCTCCAGAACACAGACACAGACTCGCATCTGGACGAAGAGGAGGAGGAGGAAGATGAGGAGGAAGAGGACGACGACGACGACGAAGCTTACGACGAGGACGGCAGCAGCGTGTGCAGCGGGCTGTCGGACTGCAGCACGCACAGCTTGGACACCATCGACCCCGAGGAGGAGGAGGAGGAGGACGAGGACGACGAGGAGGAGGAGGAGGAGGACGAGGAGGACGAGGAGGAAGACGAGGAAGACGAGGAGAACGAGGAAGACGACGACGAAGACGACGAGGACGACGAGGAAGACTGGGGTTGTCCTCCGCCCTACTCGGTCCCACTCCCGTCCGTCATGAGTTACTCCAGCGGCGCGCTCGTCGTGAGTCCGTTCCACGGCGGCGCCCAGATGCAGCACGGTTTCCACGGCGACAACGCCGGTGCCGCTCCGGCCCCGGAGCCGGCGTCGGAGTCCGACACGAACACAGAACTCCCGGGTTCGTCCGGGTCCCAGCGGCAGACGGCGGCGGAAGTACGAGAGCAGCCGCGCGGCGATCGAACGGCGGCGGCGGCGGCGGCGGGCGTGTGAAAGGACCGGTCGCCATTTTGGAAAAATCTTTTGTCAAGAAATGTGACCTTGAACCGTTAAGAGTTTGATTTATTCTTGATAAGTGCACTTCCAAAGATAGAGAGAGTCTCACGTTTCGACACGGGACGGCCACAGACGTCCTCCTCAGCTCAACTTCTTTCTCATTAAAAAAAAAAGAAAAAAAGGGACAATAAAACTTTGGAAAAAATCCTCACCGATAATAAACAAAACTACATTGTGACTATATAACGTATAATTTACGCCATCATAAAGTCCTCAATCATCGCCGCATGTTTTTTCCTGGTTGTAACTGGCATCTATGACAAATCCCCCCCCCCCCGAAAACAAACAAAACAAACAAAAAACAAACAAACAAACGTTGATTTCGAGGTGCTGAGTATTTGTTTCACTATTTTTCCGTGCTGCTGTTTTCATTGTTGCTGCTGATGGTTCTTAAATGTCTGTGTCGCATGTGATCCAAAACATTTACCAAAGAGAAGTGACGTCACGGGCAAAACACTCTCCTGTATAAACAACAGCATCTCTTATCTTCATACTAAGTCTGGTTTTTAGCAGCATGGCTAAATATTAGCAATTATTGGATAAATTGGTGTAACTAATTGCCTATATTAAACCCATGATTATGTTGTTTGTTTGTTTTTTTAATCGCAATGGCTCCCCCTGGCGGCCTCTCATCGAGCTGCTTGGTTAGCGACGAGCAGCTAAAATGGATTCTCTAGCACTTTTAGGCGGTTAAAAACAAACATGTCCGACGGACGGAATATATGACGTGGTCGTGTGACGTCACGCTCACCGTGTTGACGCGAAGAAGCCGTCATAGTGGAGAGTCCGGGGGAAGCCTGCTGACGACATACTAAGGCGGAGAGTTGCGCGCAAGTTTCCGGCGTAGGCGCAGATCCCGCCCCAGAGCCCTGTTTGATTGGCTGTTGAACATTCCACTGATTTTGATACATGGAACAACGGGTTTACGGTAACGCCCAACACACGTCACTCACGGTTCCGAATGCGCAACATGAATCAGAGCATTCTGGGAAATCCCTCATTACGTATCCCAACACACAACTACGTGAATTCAGTCATACGTTTGAGGAGAGTTGTGACGTATTCCTCTCGTCCCCACCCCCTTTTTTTTAATTTTTTTTTTAAAGAACTTTATTGAACAAGATTCAAAATTCACAAACAGCGTAGACAAGTACGCGTTATTTGGTTCTGCAAAGGTCGCAATGTGCAAATAATAGGTACGACAGCGTAGCAAATAAATTAAATTAAATAAAAAATAAACAAACATAAATGGATTTAAAGACTCAAATTCCCTTAATGTAAAAATATCATCGGGGAAAAAGACATATAAATTTAAAAAAAGAGCATATTATTCCTCTTAATTAATAATTCCATTCCAGAAAAATAATAGAACACGTGTACAATGGTCAAAATAAATGTATTCATGGTTCATTATAACAGAAATTACATTTGTTTTCAATGTCCAACAGTCGACGCACGATGGCGCCAAAAACCCGACCGGCTTTAAAACCGCCCAGATGTGACCCGAGACCACGGAGTGTTTTGTCTGTGAACATGATCTCCTCGTTGTTGCGGCCATGACGGCATCAACACACTTGTTTCAGCTTTTTTTTTTTTTTTTTTTAATTTTCCCAGTGAAGACTAATTAACTTTGTCTCTCAAAAACTGCCGAGGACTGGAGGGTGGGGGTGGGAGGTGTTGGGGGGGGGGGGGGGGTCCTTTATGTTCTTTGTAAAACTGTACATTTACACGAACGTGTGAATAAAAAAATTAAAAAAATCAGTTGAACACCCATCTCGGGTTTAATTGCTGGTTAATTAATTGCGTTGGTGGTTAACTGTCTGAATGAAATGTTGTATTCTACCAGCAGGTGGCGCCTGGTGCCCTCTTAACTGACTCCATCTTGCCTTCTCCTCACTTGACATCCTCCAACATCAGAGGAGAGGCGGGTGGTGGTGGTGGTGGTGGTGGTGTGTGGGGGGGGGGGGGGGTTAATAAATAGTTTTTCTGACGTCAGTGACTTACATGATTTCTGTCTCAAGACAAATCTGAGACGCCGGCTTCGCTCAGAACATTAAACTTAATTTAAACCTGTTTTTTGTGACTGAAAACGATAAAAAAATAATAATAATAATAATTTAAACAAAAGCGCACCTACGTCAGTCTGCAGGGACGCACGGTTTGACGTCAACACACACCTGTGGTTTTCCAGTCCGAACTGCTGCGTCACCCTGATGATGTACCTACCAACCCCCCGCCCCACACACACACACACACACACACACCTCCTCCCTCCTCCCACCTCCCACCCAAACCGGTGCTGCCAGTTGTTTTTTTTTAGACGTCGTTGCACCTCGCCGCCACCGGAGGGCACTGCTGAGCTACGCGCGCACGCACACACACACACACACACACACACACACACACACACACACACACACACACACACACACAGTGCATTGGCTGCTTTTGGAGGGAGGGCTGGAGGGGGAGGGGTGAAGCGGAGATCAGACAGCGGCAGGAGGGGAAATGCTTTCACGGCTCGTGCAGCAGGTGCGGCGCACAACGGGGAGCTAAACGCGCGCTCACGTCGTCCACAGCGGTGACGTGTCAACAGTACACGCTGCACACGTTGGGAACACAAGGCCACGAGACTCGACCTCTCCCTTTCACTGATACACATCTACAGGTGTGTGTTGTTTAGGAGGAGGAGGGGGGGGGGGTTGAAGACGGGAATGCCTCCTTGGCCTTTTTAGTCTCTCCCCCCCCCGCGTGGTATTGTGGGTAAGCAAGCTCAAGAGATGATGCTGATCGATCACAGGCAGGGGAGGGAGCTGTGATGTGAGGTTGCCAGGCAACAGGAAGGAAGGGAGAAAGCAGGAGCAGCAAGAAAGCGTTTGGAAGGCGGGGGCGGGGGGGGGGGGGGTCTCGGTTGTTGTTTTTATTCACCTCCGTCTCCTCCCCCCACCTCCTCCCACCTCCTCGTACACGCCTGTGTTGCAAGTTTCAAGTGGTTACATGGAAAGATGACCTCAAATCATTTTGAAAACAAAAAAAAATACAACAAAGTATGTTGTTTATTTTTTATTTCATGTGTTTGAAATAGTAATACGAGTATAAGAATATAAACTCCGGGAGAAATCTAATTAAATGGTTGGGGTTTTTTTGGGGGGGTGGGCAATTTATTATGTTTAGATTAAACCATAATTTATTATTATTAATAATAATAATTATATACTAGAAATAAACCATTGATTTAAACATAACCTTGTGGCTATGACAGGGATTTTTTTTTATTGATTTTGGTGAACTACTTGTTGTATAATTTTACTTCGGGTACGCTTTAACGTTTTATGCAAATTTTTCCGGAAGCATTTGATCATCCTTTTTTTTTTTTAAATAAAAAGTATACTCTAACTTGCAACAATCGTGTAAAGACTTCCACCTCTGGCGAGGTTCACCCTTGAGAGTCCCAGCTGTCTATATTCAACACGTTATCAAATCATCTCGGTGTCTTCAGTAACGTCTTTAAAACCTCGTTGGATATTCAGAGCCTCTTTACCTCCTTTAAAATAAAAAATAAAAAAAAATTAAAAATATGCTTCCCAAAATAGGTTTTATTTTGGAAATCTAAGATTTTTGTGTTTTGTTGCCACAATCATCTTTGGTTATAACAAAAAAAAATAAAAACTTAAAATACAAAACGATACATTTAAATGTAACATGTACTTGAACCACATGGATGATCCAGTTCAACCTGTAAAAGCAAAAAAAATAAATAAATAAATAAACAATTGAAAATAAACAAGAGAAAATAAAGAAGCACTTACAAAAAATATTGTCTTTTATTCTTTTGGTTTTTCAAATTGTGTTACCATATGAGCGGACAGTAGTCACTTCTTGCATGCGGTTCACTGAAACACTACAAAGCGCAATGAGAGATGGCTACTGATTGCTTCATGGTTGGTATCTACAGATAATGGGGAGGGTGGGGAGAGGGACCATACGAGCGTTTCGTGTGTCACAAGTGCTCGAAAAACGGGGAGGAAAAAAAACAAAACGTAACGACTAAATTCTAGAAAAAAAAGAAAAAGAAGAAAAGTCCGAAAGGAATCTGAAAACTCGCTCGTATCTACAGTAGAAATGTTATTTTAATCGTCGGTGGAGTCGATCGCACAACGTAGAAGATTTTACATTCTCGCTTTCTCGCGTATGTACACACAAACACACTTACGTATACGAACCGCCACACGTTGGTATTACATCGCAGTAGTGGAGTAGGGGGAGGGGGGTGTTTAAAAAAAAAAGGTGCTCTTACATCGGATGTAAGCGTGATGCATACTGTGGGCCCAAAATATCTATATCGTATGTACAAAACCAGACGTTAGAACCACTCGCAAACATCGGATGTCATCGTTGGAACCTTGAAGTGGGATACGTCGTCTCTCCACTCGAGTTAGAGAGACCCGACATTTTCTTTTTCTTTTTTTTCTCGTGTAGTTTTAATTTTCTTTACAGGAGCTTTTCTGGGAGATGTGGCGAGGAGGGCGGGGCTTGGGAAGGAGGAAGGCGGGGCTTGCCGGGACAACCAATGTATCCGAGGTTTGTGGAGCTTAAAAGGAGGGTTTTTTACTTTTTATTTTTTTTTATTTTGGGGAAATGCTCTTTGCTGGCCAGAGTACGACGAGAAGACGGATACCACTCTGTACACGTTAGCTAGGAGCGCTAGAGCGGGGAGCTAATTAGCTTAGCTTAGCCTGCATGAAAACTGTCAATATAAGCGTTAAGTTGTTGTTGTTGTTATTTTTTTAAATGTCTCATTCCTTCAGCTTGCATACATTCAGCTTCTCCGTATGTAGGGATTTTCTACGGAAACGGGGGCATGATTTCAACGATCACCAATGTCGCCCGCGGCACTACGACGTATTTGTTCGGCGCACTTTTCGTTGTTTTTTTTTGTTTTTTTTAGCCGCGCTGTGGTTTCAAGGCGGTCGTCGTCGTTTTTTTTTCCCCCGGCGTCGACTCGTCTCCCCGTTGCCCTCGGCGATTTTTACGACAGCGAAAGCAACAGTGGACGCATCCTTGCGAATAACGACGCAAAAATAGTAGAAAACATTCTTTCTCGTTGAAAAAACAAACAAAAAAACTCGTAACCCCCCCCCCCCTCCTCCACCCCGATAAATAAAAAATACAAATAAAAGTGGAGTACTTGTAAAGTGATACAGCCATTGTTAAATTCAAGACACTGGATTTATAGTAGTAGCAGCGGCACTAGCTACAGACAACTTAACGGTACACTCAAGTGTGTCAGATAGTGACGACGACCAAAGAGGGAAATCACAAGCGTTTTGCAGAGAAGTTGTTCACGCTCCGCTCAACATCTCCCGATAATTCGCTTTTCCTCAGATACCGTTGTTTTTCTTTTTCCTTTTTTTTTCCCCCCGCCCACCCGGCACAGCGTTCCTTAAATCTCTGAACGATCAACAACACAAGCGTACATTTATCTACTCTCTCCTCCCCCCTCTTCCCCTTCTAGAAGCTGTAAACAAAATGTGCCCCCCCCCCTCACCCTTCCCCCCAAACGTCTTCTCTCGAAGTCTTTTTTTTAAATTTTTTTTATTTCTTCCGGTCCTTGGAGTCTTTCCCTTTGTTCTCCTTGTCCCTGATCTCCTTCTCGTACTTGTCCGCGTCCGACTTGGTCACGCTGTTGTAGGAGGGCGGCGAGGCCGTGGACGGCGTCATGTCCGTCTTGTCCGAGATGGAGTTCTCGGGGAACTTGCCGATGACCATGACGTCCTTGTCGGGGTCGCGGACGCCCTCCTTGAGCCGCTCCTTGTAGAGCGCCGACGCCTTCTTCATGGCCAGGCGCATCAGGTAGCGGCGGAAGGCCCTCTGGATGACGGTGGCCGACATCTCCTCCTGCTTGCGGCGCAGCGTGGTGGTGATGGGCTCATAGGACACCTTGGACGGGTTGGACGCCATGAAGCGCTCCTCCATCTGCCCGCGCAGCACGTCCATCTCGCCGCCCTCGCCGAGCACGCGCTTGGTGAAGGCGAAGAGGATGTCGAGGCAGTGGATGCGCTCGCCGCTCACCATCGGCAGGTCCATGGAGATGAGCTGCAGCATGTTGGGCTTGGGCATGCGCAGCGGCGGGTCCAGGGCGTCGGCGAAGTCCGACAGCTTGCTGTACTCCATGAACTGCGTGGCGCCGGGGTCGAAGCGCTCCCACACCTCGTAGAACATCTCGAAGTCGTCCTCGCTCAGCGGCTCGGCGCTCTCCTCCGTGGCCACGCTGAAGTTCTCCAGGATGACGGCGATGTACATGTTGACCACGATGAGGAAGCAGATGATGATGTAGCTGACGAAGAAGAAGATGCCCACCGACGGGTTGCCGCAGTTTCCCTTGTAGTTGTTGCCCGGGTGCTCCGTCTGGCTGTCGCAGTCGGGCTCCCGCTTGTTGAGGATCGGCGCCAGCAGGCCGTCCCAGCCGCCCGACGTGGTGATCTGGAACAGGCAGATCATGCTGTTGCCGAAGGTCTCGAAGTTGAACATGTCGTCGATGCCCGCCTCCCGCTTGACGTAGGCGAAGTTGGACATGCCGAAGATGGCGTAGATGAACATGACGAGGAAGAGGAGGAGGCCGATGTTGAAGAGGGCCGGCAGGGACATCATCAGGGCGAAGAGGAGCGTCCGGATGCCCTTGGCGCCCTTGATGAGACGGAGGATGCGTCCGATCCGGGCGAGACGGATCACTCGGAACAGCGTCGGCGACACGAAGTACTTCTCGATGACTTCGGATAAAAACATACCTGCGGAAAGAGAAGAAAAAAACCAAAAAAAACCATCAGGATTCTTTGATTTTTCTCAAATAAGACGAGGGACGGGGGCACGGATATCTGACGAGTCGTTATGTCGATTAGCACACGCGACTATGCTTCTTTATTTCCCGTGTTTTTACTGGCCGCTTGTAATTCGACACTCCCGCCAGAAGGTGGCGCCCCGGGGAAGAATTTTCGTGTTTAAAAAAAAAAAAAAAAAAAAAAGACAGAATTTCAGAAACGGTAGCTTTTCGCTCGAAATCCTCCTCACCGACGATGGACAGGATCACCACCACGAAGTCGAATATGTTCCAGCCGATGGTGAAGTAGTAGTGGCGCAGCGAGATCATCTTGAGCACGCCCTCGCCGGTGAAGAGCACGATGAAGACCAGGTTGATCCAGTAGAGGATCTGGTCCATCTCCGGCGTCTGGTCGTCCGTCTCCACCATCATGGTCACCATGTTAAGGCAGATTAAGATCATGATGACGATGTCGAAGGCCTGCTTCGTGATGCAGTCGAACACGCAGCCTTGAAATGCATTCTGGGAGGAGGGAAGGAAAGGGGAGGGGCGGGGTTTAGTCGTCGCGGACGCCTCCGCTCGGAGACCGTCGGTGGTGGACGGGGGGAGGGGGGGGGGGTCTTACCGTTGGTCGAGGTATCGGTTTCTGCGGTTTCTTGGAGCCCAGCTTCTTCATGGCGTTGTAGTATTTCTTCTGCTCCTCCGTCATGAAGATGTCCTGACCTCCGAACTGAAGGCGGCACAACACAACCTGGTTACAACCACGTACCGCGGCGGGTGGGGAGGGGGGTTCTTTTACGATACAGCGTGACAGAACAACGCAGATAATTTAATTTTTAAAAAAAATTGGGGGGGGGGTTTCGTTTATTCATCGGTGGGATCGGTGAGTGGCGACAAGAGTGAACATGGAGTCACTCGGCTCTTGTTAATCAGAGAAATTACCCCCCCCCCTCCCACAGTATCACACACAAACACACACACACTCCCTGCTCACTGACTGGATGATGTGTGCCTGCAGGCGGGACTGGTGTCAACGCCGAAAACAACCGTCTGTGCGCACGTGTGACGCCGTGGGGACCGATGCGGCGTCTCAGTCGGTCTGTCAGTCAAGTCGAGTCAGACTCCCCCCCCCCCCCCACCACCCGACCCACTCCTCACACTCCTCCCTCTCTTGGGCGTTGGCAGTCGCACTCGTTAGCGCTCGGTTGAACGGAGGACACATTTCCAGACTGTGACACTGATGTGTGTGTGTGTGTGTGTGTGTGTGTGTGTGTGTGTGTGTGTGTTTCTCAGTGACTCATGCCCCCCCCCCCCCTCCTCCCCTCAGTAATCTTTGGCATATGATCATTATTCTGCAGCACACTTCACCACAGCTGTGGGTCTGAAGTGCTAAAATCTGTGCTGATAAATAAAGTAGATCTCTTTGCTCTAATTCAGTTCAAGAATCTATAACTTTCATTTAACGTGCGAGTTTAAATCAACTTCATGAATAATACATACGTCCTTGTTGCGTTTTTTTTTTTTTAGTTTTTTGTTTTTTTTTACTAGAGTTTACATTTTTGGACGGAACGTGTTAATAAATGCAACTCATCTTTTTCTTCTGCTGGTTGAAGTTGTCGATGATGACGCCGATGAACAGGTTGAGGGTGAAGAAGGAGCCGAAGATGATGAAGATGACGAAGTAGAGGTACATGTACAAGTTCACTTCGTACTCGGGCTGGTCCTCCAACTGGAAAACGAGACGGGAAAACAAAATTTAAATAAATAAATAAATAAAAAAGTCAGATCGATCCCTCGTCGACGAAATGAATCGACGGTCGAATTCTCGAGGGGTGTTTTCAAACCACTCTGTAAGCGTGGAGAGACTTACGTTTCGAGAGTCCACCGCCGCGTACATGATGTCCATCCAACCCTTAAATGTTGCCTGAGAGGAGAGGAGCAAGGAGTTTTTACGTCAACTGTCGCACAAAAGCCTGTAATTCAGTGACAGTGCTGCGTTCAACAACACTAATTTAATACAGCAAGCAACAACAACAAAAAACACTTCAAGATTCAGCGATTCAATAATCGAATAGTCGTTATAAATGTAAAGAAATGCATTAGCACGTGCGACTCTTCCTTTTTTTTAACCAGTTTTCACCGGCGCCCGGTTGTAATGCCTCCCTCCCGTCAGAAGGGGGCGGTAATCGGCCCAAAGGCGAATATTCGATTAATAAAATCGAATCATTTCGAATCGTACTTTTTGCTCGACATGTCCATCCCAGCATTTATAAATATGTCTTTCGGTTCGTTCGCTCGTTTTATCGTTTACGTCAAAACATTAAGGAACAGCTTTTTTTTTTTTTGCATCACAAACGTATTTTAATTCTCAAACGTAGGATAGCGATTGAAATCATCTTAATGAATTTGAAGTGTGAACCGGGCAGCCAGGAAAATACAAGCGCTAAATCGATTGATTAATGCGTCGTATTAAATTTAATGATGTATTAAATTAAATTACAAAATGTAACTTAGCCTTTTAAAAACGCACCTATTTCTTCTGCTCGAAAATTGCATACCTATAATAAAAAGTATACCTCTGCAAGCGCAATAAAAAAAATTAAAAAAAATATTTGCAATAATAAAGGGAACCCTTGTGAGATTTGTGTAAATATCAGTATATTTATGTCCATATTTGAATAATAGTTTTGCCAAGTCTTCTCCGTGGCCCATCGTCGGGGGCCTCCGGGGCTTAAAGGGTTAAGGCCGAAGGAAAGTCAAATCAAGGGCCGACGTCGAGAGCAGAGGCCGGACGGTTCGATCGTGAATAAATACCCCCCCACCCCGCCCAAAAATAATAATTTGATATTTCATTTTTGTCTCACCACTTGCAGCAGAGCCAGATACCCGGCGCCGACGTTGTCGAAGTTGATCTTGACGTTCTTCCAGCGGGCGCTCTCGTTGGCCAGGCTCATGCAGTCACTGCGGTTGTTGACGACGCTGACGGGGAAGATCTCGTCGCTGGTGGTGTTGACGCAGTAGTAGTACTTCCCCGCGAACAGGTTGACGCCCATGATGCTGAAGATGAGCCAGAAGATGAGGCACACCAGCAGCACGTTCATGATGGAGGGGATGGCGCCCAGCAGAGCGTTCACCACCACCTGTGGAGGAGGGGGCGGGGCGAGGGGAGGGGGAGAGGAGGGGTCCGGAAACGTGGGGGGGGGGGGGGGGGGGAGTGGGCGACACGGGACAAACTCAGCCTTTCACCCGTCGATAACCAAAAACTAGAAAAAGCTGATTTTGACTATCGTCTAATCACTTAACTGCCACAAAAAAAAGCCAAAGACTGAATTAAATCCTCTTATCATTCAAAGCTGTGTTAATATTTAGCACACATGTAAACACCATAACTACAGAGAGAAATTTAAACAACGTCGACAAAAGTTTTGGAAAGGAGAAGGTGGATAGGTTTGACAAGAGTTTAACATTTGATAGGTAAAAAAGCAAAAACAGAAAAAAACCTTAGAGAGGCGGGATGAAGTCACAACATTTTTGATTTTTGACTGTAAATGAAAAAAGACACACAACAAAGAAAAAAATTACAGGTCAAAAGGCACCGCACAAAGCCAACGTCAGCAAAAACAACGCCCAGCTAATATACAGTAAGTCCATCGAGACGACGTGAAGGAGAGTCATGCAGATAGAAGAATTTACAGCGTTGAGACGAGATTACTTTACAGGAAGTTGTAATACGCATGCAGGACCTCTAAAACCATTTAGCGACATTTCTGATATCAAGCTTTAAAAATAGGAATATATATTAAGACTCCCTTTATCATTCGGGGGACATGCAAAGTGCACACATTTTTATTTTTTCAATCCCGTTCTAGCCGAAAGCAGCTAGAAGTTTTAAATATCTTTTTTCTTTTTTTTTTTTTTTGTTATTTTGAATACATTTGCTTTTATTGCCACAAGTTAGTCGAGTAACTCAAAAAGTTCCAACCTCAACCTTAATTTTATTTTCCCGAAGAATATAATTTCAGACACGATTCTCCGCATTTCATTCTCAAAATGGCGGTTCCAACTTTATTCTCAACGTTTTGACGTTTTTCTCGATAGCGATTAAAACAAAAATAAATAAATAAATCCTCCTCCTCTTTTTAAATTTATTTGACCTTAATGAAGCCCGTAATACTCCCGTCACAGAATATTACATTCTCGTGGAGTTTTTGTTGTTCCCAAATTCCCAGAATATTTGTCGTCGTTGTTGACAGAAAGAAAAATTCTTTTAAAAAAAAACCAAAAAAAACATCGTAAAATTAATTTTAAAGCTCTTAACACGTGTTTTTTTTGGTTTTTTTAAAAATAATTCTTCAGCAGCATATTTCTTTTAATAAAGTAAAACACAACGACCTGGCAGCGGTTTGTGTCGTCTAACTCTTGGCAATAAAGCAGCAAAAAAAAAAAAAAAAAAGATTTTATAATTTTACTTTACATCTCAAACTTGCACCATTAAAGACTGTTAAAAGCACAGCAGGGGGGGTTTCCAAAATGAAACGACTGCACTGCTTGTTTTCAGCTTCGCCCACCGACGAGTCCGTCCGTCCCTGTGTCCTTACCCTCATGCCCTCGAACCGAGACAGGGCCCTCAGGGGCCGCAGGGCTCGCAGCGTCCTCAGAGATTTGATGGCGGTGAGCTCGGAGTAGCCCAGAGCGTTCGCTACGAGGCTGACCAAGGACACCTGAGGGGAGACGAGCGTCAGAGATCGGCAGGGTTCGGGGGGAAGGGGTGAGGGGTTCGGTTCCCACGCGCACCCGGGGCGCGATTTTTAAAAAAAAAGAAACAAAAAGGGTGGGGTCAGGAGGGGGGTGGAGCATTAAAACGCTTTGAAAAATAAATACGAGTCTCTGAAACGGACACATGAGGGAGTAGTTTCACTTTTTTTTTTGACGAGCGCGCGTATTTTCGCCTTCGGGCGGCTCCGGGCCGGCCGCCTGACGGAAACGACGGCGCCCGAGCGTCAGCCAGTCCCGCCCAGGAAACGGCGGTCTCGCCGCCGCGGTAATTAACGCCAACTCGGCGGCTTTTGCGGGAGTTTGAAATTTGTAAAAAAAAAAAAAAAAAAATCCCGCGATTTGTTGCGCGAATAAAATGTCGTCAACGGGAGCTCGTTATCATTTTGGGGATTTAAAAAACAAAAAGAAAGAAAGAAAGAAAGAAAGAACGAAAGAAAGAAAGAAAGAAAATAAAAAAAATAAGAAAGAAAGAAAATTAAAAAAAAGAAAGAAAGAAAATTTAAATTTTTAAAAAAAAGGTGAGAACGAGCAGCAGCAATGTGTTTCATTTTTGCCGACTTGCAGTTTTTTCAAATTCCCGCAATTTTACGCAAACTCACTCAGAACATCGCAAATTACGTAACAATCGCAAAAAAAACAACCAAAAACTGCGAAATCCAGGAGGGACTGTTTGGTGTTGAGCTAGGCTAGCTGTCCCCCCCGCTTCCAGCCTTTACGCTAAGCTAACCGGCTTTCTCCACGCTACGACGCTACCTTTCTCCTCGGGGGAAGGACGGGGGAGGAAATCAGTTTGCGCTACTTTGACCGAGATGCGACAACACATACGTCCACGATGAGGAAGTCGAGCCAGCACCAGGCGTTGGTGAAGTACTTGACGAAGCCGTACGCCACCCACTTCAGCAGCATCTCCAGGATGAAGATGTAGGTGAAGACCTTGTCGGCGTACTCCAGCACCGTCTTGATGGTCCGCCGCTGCTCGATGTAGACGTCCTCGAAGGCCTGCGGAGAGGCGGAGACAGTTGAGCCGTCGGGCTCCCGTCGCCTAGGCAACCCCCCCCCCCCCCCCTTCGCCGTCGCCCGCTTACCAGCGCCCCGCTGCTGAGCAGGATCATGAATATGATGAAGGACTCGAACCAGTTGTGCTCCACGATGATGAAGCAGGTCTTCCTGAGCGTCCACCAGCTCTTGTACTCGTTGCCCTCCTCGTCGATCTGGCAGCACTGGAACCTGCTGACGCAGCCTGGGAACGCAGGAAGAGAGCGCTCGCTCGGTTATCGGTCGCCCGGGAGAGGCTCGTTCGGGCGGAGCTCGGCTACGCGAGGGGGCGCGGGGGGGGGGGGTGTTCGGGTGGCGCGAGGGACATTTCGGTCTCGTCGCGGTAGCGTTTCTATGGGGAAAATAAAATTCAAATGAAGCTCGCAATGAAAAGTCACGCCCGAGAATCCAAACGGCCGCACGTCTGGCCCGTTTCCCCCGTTTCCCCCGCTTCCCCCGTTTCCCCCGCTTCCCTCGTTTCCCCCGTTTCCCCCGCTTCCCCCGTTTCCCTCGTTTCCCCCGTTTCCCCCGCTTCCCCCGTTTCCCTCGCTTCCCCCGTTTCCCCGCGTCCCCCGTTTCCCCGCGTCCCTCGTTTCCCCCGTTTCCCCCGCGTCCCTCGTTTCCCCCGCGTCCCTCGTTTCCCCCGTTTCCCCCGCTTCCCTCGTTTCCCCCGTTTCCCCCGCTTCCCCCGCGTCCCCCGTTTCCCCCGCTTCCCTCGTTTCCCCCGTTTCCCTCGTTTCCCCCGTTTCCCCCGCTTCCCCCGTTTCCCTCGTTTCCCCCGTTTCCCCCGCTTCCCCCGTTTCCCCCGCTTCCCCCGCGTCCCTCGTTTCCCTCGTTTCCCTCGCTTCCCTCGTTTCCCCCGCTTCCCTCGTTTCCCCCGTTTCCCTCGTTTCCCTCGTTTCCCCCGTTTCCCTGACGAGGCGATTTTGCGGGAAACGGGACGATCGCTGGAGGTCCGTCGAGATAAAAATGTCAGGTTACATCACAAACCCGAAGGGGATCCCGCAGACTGCTTTTTCTTTTTTCTTTTCGTGTGTGTGTGTGTGTGTGTGTGTGTGTGTGTGTGTGTGTGTGTGTGTGTGTGTGTGTGTGTGTGTGCGCTCGCGTCCCGCCGAACATTCACATTCGCTGCCACTCAGCTGCGAGCGGCGGCAGTTAATGCGATTTTACTCCCCGTCTTGAAATGTGTTGCTCGGGAAGTGTTTGTCGTCGTCCTCCTACCTTTTTCGCCCCGCTTTTGCCCATTATCCTCCCTGCCCATCACCCCTCCCCCTCCCTTCCCCACCCACCCACCCACCCACCCACACACACACACACCCACCCCGCATCCCCTCTCTCACCCTCCGTGAAGCAGGCCTCGGGGTCCAGGGACTCCTCGGGCTCCAGCTCCACCGAGTCCACCCCGTCCCCAGGGGGCCGGATGTCGACCGTGCTCCCCTCCGACGAGCTCAGACGCTGGTGGTGGGGCTCCGTGTCGAGCTTCTGCATGGATGGGGGAGGGCGGGGGTGGGGTTGGTGGTGGTGGTGGTGGTGTGGGGGGGAGTAGGGAAGGGGAGGGAAGAAGACGCAAGTTACCCTGCACGCGCACCCGGAGGGGGGGGGGACCACAGAGAGGGCGCCGTAAGGGAGCCGAACCTTCTGAGCTGGGTTACCACGGTGACGCCTTTGGTTCACGTGGACTCCAGCGCCAACAACTCTGTACCTCAGCGCGGAGGCTGAGGCGCTGCGATAGCTCACAGAGTTGGGCTCCTCCAAAGTCATCGCAATCATCGTCACATGCAGCATCGATCAAATGTACCTACAGGCCTTTTGGAGTCGTTTGGTTTTTTTGTTGTTGTTTTGTTTTGTTTTTTTGTTTTTATCCGATGGCTCGAATCAGATCAGGTTGGTGTGGGGGGGTTTTGGGGGTTAGGGTTAGGGGGAGGAGGGTTGGGGGGGGGGATGCGCTGTGGGTACGTTTGATGTGACCTTTGGGTGCATGCAAGTATTCCAGTGCATTATCAATCCAAGCCTGAAATAAGTATCAAGCAGAACGTGTGCTTCAAGTATTTTCATGTCCACTGAAAGAAAAAAGAAAAAGAAGGAAAATAAAACTAAGAACCCCCCCCACACCCCCCCCCCCACCAAAAAAAAAAAAAAAAAAAAAAAGATATTTAACTTTATGAGTAATACTTTCTCCCCACCCGAAAAGCTACAGATCCACCCCCCCACCAGAAAGAACCTCTGGACGTTCGGCCCTCAGTGACATGAAAACACGTTATTTCCATTCCTTTTTTGAAAAGCGGTGGTACAAGCTGTCTTCTGTTTTGTGTTGAGAGTAGACGGATAACCACATTAGCTTACCAGCAAAAACCAGTTCTGTGCACTGTTTATAAGACAGCATGTGGTCTGGCTTACTTTTTTTTTTTTATCTTTTTTTATTTATGTTGTTCCCATTTTGTAAAAAAAAACATTGTTGAATTAGCACCCATGCATACCCAGAAAACATACAGGTGTCGTACTCAAGTGATTTCGAAACCCCTGCCGACACTCGACCTAAAATATACACATTTCTTTTCTTTTTTCTTTTTTTTTGCAGTAATGTACGTTAGAGTATCATCTGCATATAGGGAGATTTATTTTGGGGTTTTGTTTGTTTTCCGGCTGACGTGAGGCTTTTCCTGTCTGTTTTTCTTTGGGCAAACATGGTGTGTTCGTGCGGCCTCATGTCGGGTGTGTTTTTTTTGTTGTTGTTGTTGTTTTTTTCTGATCTGCCGGACAGTGTGAAGGTACAGGAACATGTCATCCTAGACAGTGCAGCAGCCCTGATTGCCGTGGGACCCAGCTAATACGGGCGTGGGAATGATGGAAGCATGCTGCTCGCAAAGTGCAGCCCCCCCCCCACCCCCACCTCCCCTCCACCCTTTCTCTTCCTTCGGCAAAAGACCCATTTTTACCTCGTCTCGGGTGTGGACGAATATGAGGCTTTTTTTTTTTTTTTTTTTTTTAATTTAAGTCTTTAAAGTAATATCATAACTTATCGTAACTGATAAGACTTGTCGTTGGCGAGCTTTAACGTATTTGACCGCAGTTTGGCTGACGGAGATCGATGCAGCGGTACGAAAGCGGACAACACACGTCAGAAGTCGCTTCGGGTCGGACCGCTGGCTCGACGTGCTAACTACTTTTACGTTTAATTTTTTTTTTATTATTATTTTGTATTTATTTTTGTAATAATCTGCCGTGTGTTATCCGTTTTTGCCAGCCTGCAAAAATCAGCATTTATTTATTTATTTAAAAAAGAAAAATATTCTTTCATCGTTACCGCTTGTTATTCAGGAAACACAGAAAACAAGTAGGTACAAGTTTTTCATGTGTGTATGCATGGGCTGTAAACCAGAAAAAATTATTTTGTCAAACTACAGCAAAATTCATTCCTCCCTTGTCTTTTTTTTTGTTTGTTTTGTTTTTCTCCCACCACCTCCTCCCACCACCTCCTCCTCTCTTCCTTCATTCTCAAGCTCGATGTGTTGGATGCCAATCAAGTCCCAAAACCAAGTCCAAAAAAAATAAACAAATAAATAAGAAAAAAGAAAAAAACCCAAGCAATGAAATCAAAAGCAAACATCATGTTAGATGGGATCGTCTACCGATGGGAAAAAACAAACAAACAAACAAACAAACAAACAAAAAAAACAAACATGTGGTGTCGGCTCATTCCTAATGGTTTTAACTGCAATACAGCCTGATGCTTGGAGATAAATCATGAAAGGGGGAGGGGGAGGGGAGGGGGGAGGAGGGAAGGGGGAGTGGTAAAGGGAAGAGATTACAGCGTCGGGTGTGCTGCTGCAAAGGGGGTAAGGTGGGTGGGGTTGGGGGGTGGGGGGAGGTTTGTAAAGCAAAAGAGGGCGGGGGCGGGTGGAGGGGGGGACGGAGGGCAGACCAGGCAAAGAACGAAAAATGGGCAATCCGTTGAAGGTATGATAAAAAAAAAAAATAATAATAATAATATGTTTGTTTGTCTGTAAAATGGCATAGGCAGTCCTCATGGTTAGTGCTATGGTACAATAAAGTGGTCTTACAATTTTTCCTCTTACTGAAAACCTTGAGAGCGTCTGTGACACGGCTGCAATAACAAACGGGGGGTTAAACAAAGTAAGTCTCTCACACACACACACACACACACACACACACACACACACACACACACACACACACACACACACACCAAAGAAAGGCACAACCTTCAAAAAGTTCTGTCCATCGCCGGTTTTCGGGCCCGCGAGGCACGGCCGGAGAACGAGGTTTTACGAGGTTGTTTTTTTGGTTTTTTTTCCGGATCCCGCGACGACCCGACACGCAGAAAATTGCAGCGCCACGACGCCAAAACGCTCGAGTGGACGTTTTTTCGCGACCTGCGATTTACGACGCGGTGACTATCTCTTAAATCAGCCCGTCCGCCCGAGGAAACTCTCTTTGCGACGCCAGCGCGATTTTTCCGCCACGAAAACTAAACAATGTGGTCAGCGGAAGCTGTGCTGAAAGCATCGACGGCGTTAAAGCAAGTCCCGTCGAACAAAACTCGCTTCGTTGACCAAAAACAAGCCCTCATTTTACGATCAGGAAGGCCGGGAAGTGACGGGATTTGCGGGAAACGTGCTCTTCACAATAAAATGTTCTAATGAAATGCTTATCATCAAAGGAAGTGATTATTACATACTACTGTATGTTAAATTAGTTTTATACGCACGTCAAATTGTAAGAGACCTCTCTCGCGCATTCACGCGTCTACGTGTTGAATTAACAGGAATTAAAACAGCATCTGAAGCTCTTATTTTTAAGGCCGATCTACTTTTTGGAAGTTTAATAAATCAATTTATACAGGGCGTAAAGATCAGCAGCGTCGCGGTGCTCGTGGTTAGAAATAAGCCTCCTGGGGTTTTTTTTGGGCACCACACCCCGCAGTGGCAGGTTGACATCACCGGGGGAGTCACGGTCTCCGACAACCTGGCATTTTCTCTCTGGTGGAACAAGCAACGCATTTGACGCTGAGTCAGCAGGTTTTCTGCTCCGTTTGTTTCGGCGTGGGTGATACCGAGGTCCGACGAGTCCAACGAACCCGCCGCGGAGGTTAAAAGCAGATTTGGGTCATGCTTTTCGTTACGACTGTTCGGGAAAGACCAAAAAAAGAAAAAAAAAAGATTTCTCGGAGCGCCGCGGGAATGAACGAGTCGGCCGGGTGTGCTATTTTCAAACCGCTCGACCGTCGGGCGTTTATTTATTTTTTTGGGGCCCGCAAAAAAAGTCCGTCTCTGACTTCTAAAGACGCGAAGGGGGCCGGTTTAAAAGCCGAGGCGCGAGGCTCTTCCCCGCGTCGGGTGTTTTTCCGCCTTACCTCCTTGCTGCCCTCCACGTCCGAAGAGTCGCTGCTGAAGTCTTCCGTGTTCAGGTTCTCGAAGTCCGACTCGCCCACCGCGATGGGCACCGTCACCGTCAGGCTGGGGTTGTGGATGAACGACATGTAGTCGCACTCCTCCGCCGGGTACTTCCCCGCCGCGTCGTCGACCGCTGGGCCGCCGCCGCCCCCGACCACCAGGCCGCCGCCCCCGGGCCGCCCGTTGCCCTCCGTCGGGTACACCCCGCCGCCGGGCTCCTTGGTGATCTCCACCAACGTGTGGTTGGAGATGCAGTTGCCTTTGCCGTTGCTGTGCAGCTCGTCCAGCGGTTTGATCTCCTCCGCCAGGACGGAGCCCTTAACGCTGCCTCCGCCGCCGCCGCAGCACACGCTCCGGAGGGACTGCCGCACGGTCGTCTTGACGAACGTGATGCCCCGCTGGATGCGCCCCACGGCGATCTGCAGGTTGTTCATCTCGCTGTCGTCGTCGGTCGCCGCCAGGTTGTCGGCGCTGAAGGAGCTCAGGAGGAGGGCCAGGAAGAGGTTGAGGACCTGGGGAGGGAAGGAGGTGTCAACGGAACGGCTTCGGGGTCGGACTTTGTCCTGCGACCGGAGGGGTGCGCGACGCGGTGAGCTCGACGCGGCCGGGGCTTTCTCCGTTACAGCGTGCTACGCTGAGATCGGCGCTTTTTGCTCGTCCATCGGCCTCTGCTGTCGGAATGAAAACACAACGGAGTTCATCCAATGCCGCGTATAAAAATCAGCGAGTAAGCTTTCGATCCGACACCTCGAAACCTTAAAACGCAGGTCACGTCCGACTCAGAAGGGGGGGGAATAGCGAGCGCACGTTACCGCGGCGACCTCGCCCAAGTTAAAACCGGAGCCGCGTAGCTCGCCGATCTCCCGTCGCGGTACACCCCTTTAATTTCGCTCCCCTCTCCCCCCCACCCTCCACCCCGACGTATAAAAGAGCCAGAGGGGAAACCCCCCCCCCTTCCTCCACCGTACCACCAGGTTCCCGATGACCATGACCATCATGAAGACGATCAGGCACATGCTCTGGCCCGCCACCTCCATGCAGTCCCACATGGTCTCGATCCACTCGCCACAGAGCACGCGGAACACGATGAGGAAGGAGTGGAAGAAGTCGTGCATGTGCCAGCGCGGCAGCTTGCAGTCGTCGGAGATCTTGCACACGCACTCCTTGTAGCTCTTGCCGAACAGCTGCATGCCCACCACGGCGAAGATGAAGACGATGATGGCCAGCACCAAGGTGAGGTTGCCCAGCGCGCCCACCGAGTTGCCGATGATCTTGATCAGCATGTTGAGGGTGGGCCACGACTTGGCCAGCTTGAAGACCCTCAGCTGGAGGGAATACGAGACGTATTAACACATCGTAAGGTCTTTTTTTTTTTTTTTTAAATACATTTTGACGGGTTGCATATTATGATAAAGTCACGAAAACGCAACGACGTTTTTGTTTGCGTACGTTAAAATGAGATGCAACCCGTTTTTTGAGCTGCGGACGTCAGCGTGAATCGAAGAATCAAAGAAAAAGGAGGGCAAATATTTCCAAAATGTCAAATTACTGGGTTTTTTTCAGTTTGATTGGGATTAAAATAGCAGTCTGAAACCACGGCAGCACAATTTGGTCCGAAATAAATAAATTAAAATAAAAGGTCTCAATCTGGTTCAACTCAAATTACACCGGCATTTTTTGGAAAAAAAATCAGCTGCAATATCCGACATTTTCGATCACACCGATTACACAGAGAGTCACTGTTACAAAGAAGCTTTTTTTTTATACGAGATATCCGATCGTTACCAATCTGAAGGAGCGCAGCACCGACAGGCCTTCGACGTTGGCCAAGCCGAGCTCGACGAGACTCAGGCTGACGATGATGCCGTCGAAGACGTTCCAGCCCTCCTGGAAGTAGTAGTAGGGATCCAGTGCGATGATCTTGAAGCACATCTCCGCCGTGAAGATGCCCGTGAACACCTGCGGGTGAGGAGGCAGGAGAAATGAGCCCGTAACCCCCGACGACGTTTCCCCCCTACCCCCGGTTCGACGCGGCGAAAGGGAACTTGCCAGGTTTCCGACGGAGAGGACGTTGTCGAACTCTTTGGTCATGGGGTAGTGCTCCATGGCCATGAAGAGGGTGTTGAGGACGATGCAGATGGTGATGGCCAGATCCACAAACGGGTCCATGACCACCGTGTTGACCACGTCTTTGATTTTCAGCCAGGCGGGGCAGCAATCCCAGATCAGACCGGTGTTGGCGAATCTGTACCAGCAGGGCGGACACTTCTGTCTCGACTCCTCGAGCTCTGTAAAAAAAAAAAAAAAGAAAAGAAAAGAAAAAGAGAAAGATCTCTGTGGAACGACATTCAGGAAATGAGACCGACGAGGACCGAGCGCGACGGTTGATCCCGACCTTCCATGGTGTTGGTGAGGATGCTGGCCACGCTCATGGCTCTCTGCCGGCCCCCCGGCTCCTCTAAATAGTCCGCGGACGGCTGGCGGAAGCCCGACCGGCGTTTCTTCAGCTCCGTGTCCGTCGTCGTCCCCTGGAAGAAGAACGAAAATCAACATGAAATAAATGAATAAATAGAACGCAAATCAACCGTGTTGAGCACATGTGAATTTCTTGGATTTTAAAGGGCCTGCTTCATGTTCCGCCCACACAGGTGAACTTAAAGGTCCCATATGTATATATATATACACAAGATAGATATACATATCTTTCATATCTTAATTACATTTTTAATTGGTTGAAAAATTCCATAACAATCCATTTAGCTGTCGCCAAGGCATTGAAACTATTAAACAAATACTAAAAGCCACTGTTTTTAGTCTTTATGGACTATCATATGTTAATGTTAAGTCGGGCTAAAACCAGGCGAAAGCATAGATTTCTGGAGTCTACAATCTGGAGTAGGAACAGGAAGGCGGGGAAGCATCGAGAGACGCACTTAAAAAAAGATTTGGTCTTTTTCGTAGGATTTGCCGACAGCAACGAAAATAGATTTTTTTTGGGGCGGGGGAACGCTTTCTGGGACTCAACGAAGGGTTTCCGGACCGCGGAGTCACCTCGGGCAGCAGGAGACCTACGGGAGAGGTCGTCACGGACGTCCCGCCGACCAGCGACACCACGCCGTTGCAGTCCACCGCGCAGTGCATCTTGCCGTTGGCGGGCAGCACGATGCGCGGCGCCCCGAGGCTCGTCTGGCTGACGGCGCTGCAGCGCCGCTCGAGGCGTCGCGGCAGGAACAGCGAGCCGCGCCGGCTGTCGCTCTCCTCGAAGGTGCTGTGCTCGTCGTCGGCGAAGTCGTTCTCGGAGCCCATGTCGCGGGCGCGGCCGCGGAAGCTGAAGAGGCTGGCGCGGCTGTTCCTCCGGGGGGAGAAGAGGGAGCCGCGGATGCTGAGGAGAGACTGAGACGGAAAGACGGGGTTTTATCGGAGCGGCTCGGCGGGAAGATCCCCGGCGCTGCGCGAGCGCTATTTGGTTGCCGGGACGACGCACTCCGAACGGTCCCGGAAAAGAAAAAAAAAAAAAAAGAAAAACTTGCTGGACACTTTTTCACCAAATCGGAAGTTTTCCCTACTTCCAATCTGCCCCTGTTAGCTTAGCATTAAAATAAATAAATAAATAAAACTGGGAAATAGCTAATCTGGCCGGGGCCTGAAGATGCCGAACTCTACCGGCACTTCTTAACACTCACGTTGTGTCTTTAGGGTCTCATCTGTACGGGGAAAAAAAACAAAACATTTTGGGTGCGGTTCACAGATGATTGACAGGTCAGTAATAAAAGTACGTACGCCAGAAAAATTCAATAAATTTGAGAACAAAATAAAAAAAAAAACATTTAAAATTTTGAAAACAAACTGAGTTTTTTGCACTTACAAAAAAAGTTCAAATCTGAATGAATAACGTGCTGGAAAGAGCGCAAATAGAGTTTATGAACACGTCTGTGACAAAAACAATATCGGGTAAAAAAAAAATAACCGCTGAATCGGCTGTCTGGGAAGGAGCGTCTACCTGGTTGGGCGAGGA
This sequence comes from Brachyistius frenatus, assembly GCF_029030835.1. NCBI lineage: Eukaryota > Metazoa > Chordata > Actinopteri > Embiotocidae > Brachyistius > Brachyistius frenatus. The sequence goes on along the minus strand of NW_027210855.1, from coordinate 169,858 downwards.
GCATCTCTTCTCGTAAGACAGCCGGTTGGCGTCGATGGAGAAGCGGAAGCTGGACCTCTTGATGCTGTCCTCGGACTCGGACTTGTGGAACTTGCCGCGGCCCCCCCGCTCCTCCTCCTCCTCCCGCTGCTTCCTCTTCTTCCGCCGGTTGCGCCGCTCCTTGGCACTCTTGGAGCTCAGCTTCGACGTCGCCGAGGACGACGACCCGGCAGTGGGGCCGCCGCCGCCGCCGCACCCCCTCCCGCCGTACTCCCCGCTCTCGGTGGCTGCTGCTGCCGCGGCAACCTGTCGGCCAATCGGGAAACACGCGCGCACACACACACACACACACACAAAGAAAAACACAGTTGTCATGGCGACCCGGCGTGTCTGTCTCAGAAGGCTTTCTCCGTGCGGAGCGGAGGAGAAGCAGCTGAGAGCAGCGGCGGGGACATAAAAAAACAAAAACCTCAAGACGCCTTCTAAATACGGACGTCTGAATGTTTTCATCATGTGTTTATAATATTTATCAAATTAAGAGAGCGACTGTGTGAGGAAATATCATTCTTAACAGGCCACGTGACGCTATGATACGGTGTTGTGTTGATGAAATGCGTCTGGAAAGCTACAGATGTGGACGATTATTAGCGCCAGGATCGTTAAAGAGTCTCTCGTGGCAACAACGGCAGCAACTACAACAACAAAGAAAAAAGGACGGAGCAGAGGTGGAGGTGGAGGGGGGGGGGGAGGTGCAAAAGGAAAAACAAAAGAGCGGCGACGAGACAGGAGAGGACGTCACGTGGTCCTTATGAAAAATGAGGGGAGGAAACAACTTCTCAGGCCGCTGCCCTCTTGAGGGGCGTCTGTCGTCCGCGGCGGCACGTCCCTCGGTCGCCCTGGTAACCCCGGCTTCGAGCCAGGGAATCAACACCCGTTTTCGGATCGTTTCTCGAACGCGAGGACAAAGAAAGATCTGAAATGTGCCTGCCTGTGCCTCCTCCTGCTGCCTCTTCAGCTGCTCCAGCATGGCCTGGAACTCCTCCTCCTTCTGCTGGGCCTCCTCGATGGTGGCCTGGTTCTGCTCGTCGTAGGCCATGGCCACCACGGCCAGGATGAGGTTGACCAGGTAGAAGGAGCCCAGGAAGATGACCAGCACGAAGAAGATCATGTAGGGCTTCCCCGCCGCGCGCAGGGTCTGACGAAGAAGAAGACGGACACGTTAAAGGGGGTTAAAAGAAGTAATTCGCTGCCCTTCAAAGCTCCTCTTTGTAGCTCAGCTGACACAAAACACCGTGTTCGGCTGTGGTTATCCGGCTGTTCCCGCCGCATTGTGCTCCCAGTACAAAGTGACACACCCTTTTTGGGAAAGCTCTTCTGGGATTTGTTTGCACAGATATTTACTAGGCTAGACGAGGTTAAAAGGCTTTATTTTTTTGCTTGTTTGTGTTTCGAGGTCTCCGCCGAACCTGCTGGTAGAGGTTTTCCCAGAAGTCCTGCGTCATGAGTCGGAACAGGGACAGGAAGGCCCAGCTGAAGGTGTCGAAGCTGGTGTAGCCGTAGTCCGGGTTACGGCCCGCTTTGATGCAGGTGTAGCCCTCCGGGCAGAGGCTTGGAGGACACGCACGGTGTTAGAAAAACAAACGGTCAACGGCACGAGAGGTGCTACTTGTGGCGTTCAAAACAGAAAAACAATCAGGTTAAGTTGGAGAAATCAGTCTAATTGAAGCAGGAACTTTCCCATGGTTCCAGGAACTGTTCCGGGAAGCACGCTCTTTTCTGTTTCTGCAGGAACTGAGAACTATTCGAGATCTTCAAACTTTTTTTTTTTTTTTTTTCTTTTTTTTGAGCTCCTACATCCAAACAGACACTTTTCCAGTGACCGGCCAGACCCCCCCCCCTCCCCTCTCGATAAATGCTTCAAATATTAACAATAAAAGGTTTTATCGGCCTTACCCGGCGCCGCTGCCGTTCCCGCAGAGCAGAGCGTCCCGCCGGCCGGGGAGGTAATAGTAATTACCTGGAGGGGGGGGGGGAGAGAGAGAGAGAGAGAGAGAGAGAGAGAGAGGACGGTCAGTCGGAAGACCTGATGTGAGCGAACAGAACGTGGGAACGGGAGGACAACGTGTCGTGAGGGGTGGGCGGGAGGAAGGGTGGAGGGGGGGTGCTGACCACATCATTTCCCTGAGTTTTCGTGCGACGTGTGAATTCACAAACCACCGCGTCCCAAAAAAATATAAATACGAAAAAAAGTTGCGCCAAACGTAAATAAAACCGGAAGGCATTGATTCACTGTCAATGGACCAAACGACAACGTGTTAAATGTTGTTTCGTGAAACATATGTGCCCCGTTTTGAAATTGACGGCAGCAAAACATCCTCAAAAAAGCTGGGGGGGGGGGGGGGGGGAGAGACGGGAGAAGTTGCTGACGTCGGCAAAAACCATAAAAACAGCGTGGCCGGTGACAGACCTGTCGCCTATTTAAAACATTTGGCTCGCAATGAAATTAAAAACACAACGAAGGAGATCCCGAACGGTTGAGCAGCTGAGAGCCCATATAAGGGCCCGACGACAGCGGGACGTGTACCACCAAACTGTCCCAGAGCCACATCGTGAGGCAAGCGTCACTCGTCCCCGTCGGCCGATCGCTTCGTTTCTTCCTCCTCCTCCTCCTCCCGGGTCACAGCTTGTCACGCGGCGCCGTCTCCTCGATATCCGGCCGGCGGATCGGTGACTCACCCACCCTGCCTCCCTACACCCCCATTCCCCTCCCCCCCTCCCCTCCGGCGCTTTCAATAAGGGCTGCTTCATGCCACACAGATGGGCGACCGGGAGACTGACGACAAGAGGTGAGGAAGGAGTAGTGGAGGGAGGGGAGGGGGGGAGGGAAGCAGTGTGTGTGTGTGTATGTGTGTGTGTGTGTGTGTGTGTGTGTGTGTGTGTGTGTGTGTGTGTGTGTGTGTGTGTGTGTGTGTGTATGGGGGGGGGCGTTGCGTTTGTTGCGGCGATTATCCGCCACATTTGCCTTCGTTCCTTATCGTTCCCCTGACCTCCACACACACACACACACACACACACACACACACACACACACACACACACACACACACACACACACGCTTGCAGCTCGACGACGATTGACTCACTCTCGTCGCTGATGTACTCCGTCCAGTTGAAGGTCTCCGTGGCGTTGAGCTCCAGCAGGCCGCCGCCGTCGAGAAGCGTCGCCTCGGCGACGTCACCGCCGCTGCCGTTGCCGGCGGTGGCGTTGCCGTCGAGCGGCAGGCGCACGCACTTCTGCCGCAGGTTGCCCATGAAGAGCTGCAGGCCGATGAGGGCGAAGACGCTCAGGCAGAACACGGTGAGGATCATCACGTCCGACAGCTTCTTCACCGACTGGATGAGGGCGCCCACGATGGTCTTCAGGCCTGGGACGGAGTGAGGGGGAGAGGGGAGGGGCGGGGGGGGGGGGGATGGGAGAGACAGGGGACATGGCGGAGCGGTTACCGCCCGGTCATTACAGCCGCGGGCTTCGTGTAGAGGAGGCGCTTCGAGGTGAAAGCGAGCGGCGGGAGGTTCCTGTATGAGACACGACGTCAATACAGGAACACCGTGGATACCCCCCCCCCCATCATCTTTGGGAGGGGGGGGGGCCATCAGTCATGAATAATTTGCTTGTGTGCGAGTAAAACTCTTCTGAGCTCTTCTTTTGTTTTTGCGCAGTCGCAACCCGGAATTACTTGGAAATCAAATCTCGTATCTACGTCCGCATTCTTTGCGTTCCCTCTTTATTCTTCGCTCCGAATGCATTCCAACATCTGGATAATACGAACATCTGCCTGCAGTCGTTCGTAGGATCGAAGGGGGCTTTTTTTTTTTTTTTTTTTTTGGTTTGTTTTTTTGCGCTGCCACAAAAACGGAGCCCAGCGGGAGGGTTTTTTTTACGCAAAGAGCCAAACGAGGGTTTGCTTGGTGTTGTTTTTTTGTTTTTTTGAAGTGTGTGATGTGCAGGGTGTGAGGAGGCCACGACACGCAACACCGAACGAGACGTGCAACGGGGGAACAAAAACCAGGTAGGGAGGAAACCCTAAACACACAGCTGCTTTGGCACCAGAAAAAACACAAATAAATAAATCTGCTTTTCCAATGTCTCATGCAATAATAAATAAATAAATAAACAAATAGTGCACAGAAAAGAAAAGAAAATCTAGTCGTTAAGGCTCCCAAGGCGAGAATAGATTTCAACCAGGAAGGATTCTGCCTTAAAGGAAAGCGTCTAAAAGCCGAGAATCCCGTCAATCTGTGCGACGAGATTGGAGGCGGATTCCAGCTTTTAAGCCGGCCCTTCGGTGGCGGAGGACGGCGTGAGGGGACGGCGTTCGAAAGGCTTTGAGTGTGTGTGTGTGTGTGTGTGTGTGTGGGGGGGGGGATGTTAGCAGGGCGTGAAAAAAATAAAAATAAATAAATAAACGCCAGCTAGCCGCTATGTAGCGTTTGGGCCCCTCGGTGGCGCTCTCTCACCTGGGATGACTGATATAGTTTTCAGGGCTCGCAGAACCCTGAAGGTTCGCAGTGCCGAGACATTGCCCAGGTCCACAAACTCTGTGACATATCTGTAAGGGGGGTGGGGGGAGGGGGAGGGGGAGGATGTGGGACACACACAGCACGAGTCAGGCACAAGACAAAGGGGGAGGGAGGGAGGGAGGACGGCAAAAACGGTCACGCACAGGAGACAGGACGGCAGGAGTTCGCCCCGGGCGGGGCGGGGAGGGGGGGGGGAGGGCAGGGTGAGAGGGGGTGGAGGGGATGGGGAGCTTACCTGGGATGACCGAGATCGTTTTCAACGCTCGCAATACTCTGAACGTGCGCAGAGCGGAAACATTGCCTAGGTTTACAAACTCTGTTATATACCTGCAGGATCAAACGCACAGTTACTGCACAGCACACAGAACAACACCAAATGCAGTACAGGTAAAGGTGGAGAGGAGGGAGAGGAGGGGGGGGGGGGGGTGGCGATGAGGCCGCCGTGACGACCGCCGCGGAGGAAGCCCGTAACCCTCCCCACCACCACCACCACCCTCCCCGACCGGATTCGGCTCGGTCCCGACGCCTCACGCACCCGAAGCTTCAAAAGTCGCAAAGGGGGAGCTACGATTTGTGCGTCGCCGCGGGCGACCGACTCGTACGTTCTGTCGACGTTCCTGCGACGTGACCCGTCTTTTCTTCTTCTTCTTTTTTCTTTTTAAGTTTCACTTCTAGCGGGTTCAAGTCGGATGAGCGCGGTGAACTTTCTTTAAATGTTATAAAAATCCGCACCGAAGAGCTTCTCAGCTCGGACTGAAAGTGTTTTGGGTAAATTCAAGCCAAAAAGTCTTCTGACAGAAAACAAAGAGGCGACTTTCAGGGAAGACGACGCTGCCGCAAAAAACCACAACCACTTCAAGAAAAGTGACTATTTTGAATATCCTATATTTTGGGGGGGTCATTTGAACGCAACGTTGTTTTTTTTTCCATCCTTTAAAAACCCAACTTTTTCCCAGTGATGTCGCCAAGGTCTCCTGGAGCATTTGAAAAGGGCCTCCGTTGCCGATTTCGAGAGTCCGATGCGTGCGTAACTAAGCAACCGGTGACGATCGAGCGACGGAGTTCCACCTTTCTCTGGAACGTCTCGGGGAAACGGGTCACATTCATGCCACCGTCAACAGAAGCTACGACGCCGAAGGCTTCGATCTCGTGGGTGGGAGGGGAGGGGAGGGTGGAGTCGGGAGGTGGGAGGGGTGGGGGGTGGGGCGAGGGCGAGGGGAGGGCGCTTCACATCCATTAAGAGCAGAAGTAGAGATTCCTGGCGACGCCATTGAAAACGCAACGCCGATCTCTCTCTTCCTCGACTTCGTCGGCTGATGAGCATCTCAAACACGTTTTTTTTTTGTTTTTTGTTTTTGTTTTTCTAAAATTGGTCGCAATACTTACGCCATGAGGATGACACTGAAATCCAGCCAGTTCCACGGGTCCCGCAGGAAAGTGAACTTCCCCACGCAAAAGCCCCGGGCCAGGATCTTTATGAGGGACTCGAAGGTGTAAATCCCCGTGAATGTGTACCTGGCAAACAAAAGAAGGCAGAGGAAAGGCAGGAAATGAAGAAAAAAACAAAACAAACGCACAATAAAAAAGCTGCCGTGGGGAGAAATATTGATTCTGGATCTCTATCATACCTAAAAATCACCGCGAACCTTATGTCAATTTTCTTGATAGAAATCTGGATTATTATTTTGTTTTTTTTTTTAATTTTACATTAAAATGCTGCAAAGTCGTTCTGATTTTATGTGGAATTTCCTTCCTTGAGCTGCATTTCTTGTATGAAAGGTGCTCCGCAAATAAAGCTCATTATTATTATTATTATTATTATTACTAATATTCTACGGAGAAAGTTTCCTCCGAAACATGATTAGCTTTGAGGCTGGAGTCCAAAATGAAAACACACAACAACAACAACAACAACAAAAGCGTCTTTGTTTTTTCCCTCTATGATTTCTAAGCGGATGTTGTTGTTTTTTTTAAACATACAGACATGAGATCCACAAGAAGAAGAAGAAGAAGAAGAAGAAGGAACTCACTCTACATTCTTGGCCCAGTCCGGGGGGTTACTGAGGGTCATGAACGAACAGTTGGTCAGGATGGTGAACATGATCAACATGCTGAACAGCGTGAGGGGGAAAAAAGTCAAGGAACAACCCGCCGTGACCACATCCCCCCCCCCACCCCCTACCCCCCTCCATAACCCTCCCCCATACCCCCCCCTCCCCAACCCGTCCCTCTGTAAGCTTCTCTGGTGGTCTGGGCCAGTTATCAGACCTCTTTTGTCACCCCCCGAGAACCCCTGTTTTTCTTTTTGTTGTTGTTGTTGTTGTTTTTTTTTTTTTAAATCCACAACTGGTGAAAGGATATGAGTGCACTAAGACTCGGATCGCTATCCTCCTCAGAGGGTTGAAGGGGCTGAGGATGTACAAGGCAGGAGTGGCGTTGAAACGGAAGATCGCCTTCCCGCGATTCAATACGATGAAGGTCTGGGAGAGAGAGAGACACACACACACACACACACACACACACACACACACACACACACACACACACACACACACACACACACACACACACACACACACACACACACACACACACACAGGTTAAAGCAGGGATTAGCACTTAGCCCCATTTCGCTTTAAATTCGTAAACTGTTGTGACGACGACGGCGTTAGTGAATCTCATCATATTTTATGTGTCCAAAAACAAACTTATAAAAATGGATTTTTTTTTTTTATTATCTTGAAATAATAAAAAAGTCTCAAAAAACTGCATCTAAATTTATTTTTTTTTAAAAACAAGTTAAATTGCATTTTGGAGATAAAACGATCAACGCACTCGACCGCCGGTGGGGGAAAAAAAAAAAAAAAAAAAACGACTTTACGGGAGCGAGAATCGTGATGAAAATCTGTTCGTGTTAAATTCTGATTGCACGAGTTCAAATGAAAAGATCTCAGCCGCGGATTCAAAGTGCTTTAATAACGACCGCACCGGCGAATATCTGGAAAGACTTCATGTGCTTCTCGGCTCGTCTACGTGGGAGGAAATTGCTGCGTGTTCCCTGTAAAGAGTTCGCTGAGAGCTTTTATGAGCTCGGACCAGGGAAGAAAAAAGCGTGAGTCATAACTGGAAGCTGAATCGGTGTCCATAACGACGCCGCGGAGAGCCGCGGTTCCTGCTGTATATATATATATATATATATATATATATATATATATATGGCCGGTGGGGTGGAGGCGGAAGGGGGGTCTTTTTAAAATATCGATAAATACAAAAGGCGGGTGGCTGCATCGCTTCCAAATGTTTTCCCTATTGGCCGGCGGCGACCCCGCCCACAGACCTTCTGATTGCCGTAGAAGGTGTCCAGGTCCTCCAGAGGCGTGGACACCAGGTGGGGGGGCGTGTCCCCGTAGATGAAGGGCAGGGACTTGCCCGCCTCCAGGTCGCTGTTGGGCCTGGGCCCGTTGTCGTCGTCGGCGCCGTCGCTGCGGCGGTCCGCCCGCGGTCTCCGGGCCGCCTCCTCGGCGATGCGCCGCTCGATGGCGCCCAGCGACTCGGGGGCGAAGGGGCGGAAGCTGTCAGGTCCGGGCGGTACAAGCAGCTGCGCCATCTTGTCATCCTGCTCCTTCAGAGGGCGGCGGGGGGCTCAGCTGGGACGGGGAGCTGAGGAGGGGATACCAGATGAGAAGGGGGGGGTCAACTCTATAGTACTATAATATATTATAGTATAAAGACATTAAAAGCCTGCCCATAGAGCCACAGAGAAAAACGTCTTTTTTTTAAGCCAGCCCCCTACTGGCCCTCACTGGTATTGCACCTTTAAGGCACTTCAGCATGCGGCTTCACATTTCCGACCCCGGGAGGCGGCGTCTATTTTTACGTACGGTGAACGTGACCGTTGATGATTTGACCACGCCGATCGAGGACGCTTTACGGAGACGCATTTAAAACAATAAATAAATCAATCAATTTAAATAAATAAAGGCTCGGGCAGAGAGGACAAAATGAAACACATTTCACATGCAAATGTCTCCGAGTGACTAACACCAGTCTGAGTGCCTTCAGTGGGATGTTTGTGCTTTTATAAGCGGCGACTGACGGGGGAAGAAGAAAAAAAAAATAATAATAATAATAATAATAATGGACGGATTACAAATTTAATAAGCGTCGTTTCTTCTCTGTTGTGACGTCCGGGTTGGAATATTTCTGAATTAAAAGAAGCGGCGGGAGGTCGCAGGTCTGACGTGGGCAGCTGGAAAAGACGCCGTAATCCTCGGCCTTGATCTATTTATTGCTTTGCGTTTGGCCCTCGGCGGCTTCTGAGGAAGTCCTGGTGTGCTCCTTCCTTCCACCGATAATTAATTGGCGGATAGCCTGGAACCGGGGAATAAATAATAAATAAAATAAAATGAAATGGACTATTTTAAGAAGAAAAAAAAAACAACAACCCCAAAAGAGATAAGACAGGTCGTTAGGTTTCGGAGACGCTACCGAGGTACGAATGAAAAGTGAACAAGCCTGCTGTTGTGATGCTAACTTCGCCACTCGCGTACCGTTAAACCACAGCAGAGGGCGATGATGTCATCGAAACGTGGGGCGGAGGGTGTGTGTGTGTGTGTGGGGGGCGACGTGGAAATAGGTTAAAAGTTCAGATCGGGTCGGTTTTCTCGAATCAGATCTTTTAAGACCGCGGGGACGCCCGCCGACCCCGACCCGCGCCGGTCGCCGCGGTAACGACCCAGCAAAGAGCGAAGCGGACGATTTGTTTCGGCATCTTTCCGCGGACTTGTGGTTCTCCATAGGGCCCCCCCCCCCCACACACACACACACACACACACACATCTCTGTTAGCGCTCAGCCTCGATCTCTGCCTCTGTAAATGATGGGATGTCTCATGGAACATCATCTGCTCGTGTCCCGGAGACCGCCCGGGGACGCAGTGTTGTGATGCTGCGTCCTGACAGCTTGTCGCCCGCCGGAGTAGGCAGCTAAACCCCCACCCACCCCCCACCCACCCCACCCACCCCAACTAAACTAAACTAAACTAAAAAAAAAAAACATTCCTACAGGTCTCATTAAAAAGAAAGCTGTTCAACACACACATAAATACAACCTCCTGCAGGTAAACACACAGGGGGGGGAGGGGGGAGGGAGGGGGAGGTGAAACGGGGTGAAAGGTCACGACAAACAACAAAAACAAGCCAGCAGATTCTTTGCTCCTCAGCGAGCGTTTTGTTTTTCGGGACTTGAACTTTTTTCTTCTATTTTTTTTTTTTTTTACGCTTCACAAACATGAGAGAGAGTGCAGAGAAACATGAGCCGCTCCCCCCCCCCCACCACCACCACCACCATCCCCCCTCCACCCTCCACCTCCACCTCCACACAGGCAGATGGCTCACTGTCCGCGGTGCTGAAGAAGCAGCTGCCCAACAGGTGGAGACCGTCCCCTGAACGCGTCAGACCCGAGCACCTCCCGTCTTAAACGGTGTCAAAGGGTGGAGGTGGTGGTGGTGGTGGTGGTGGGGGGGGGGGGTAAACGGCACGAGCACCTCCCCTAATGCTCACGCGACGTCTTTATCGTGACCTTAAACGCACGTTGAGGTCGTTTATTTTCCTCACCCCACCCCCCTCCCTCCCTCCACCTCCCCTCTGTGTTTACCTGGAGGAGGTTGATAAACATCTGCATGCTACACTTGTATTGATTTTGTATTTAACAGCGACACCACCCAAGAGGTATTAATAGAAGTGTGTGAGACTAGAACAAATAATAATAATAATAATTTAAAAAAAAACAGAAATAAAGGAGGAAGGGCGCGTGGCAGACGATACCTTAATTGTTGGAGACGGAGCCGAGGGGGCCGCAGCAGCTGACGCCATGTTGGAAAAAAGAAAAAAAAAAGAAAAAAGAAAAGATGCCGTACTTTTATGTTTCTTCTTCTTTTTTTTTTCTTTTTTTTTTCTATTATTTCATTTTTTAGCCCTTTCAAAAAAAAATTTACCACGAAGAAGAGGCTGTCAAGTCCGCCGCGGCCATCGCGTCGTCTCCGGGTATAACGCACGGCCACCGGCGGGCCACGACGGACAGCTCCGGAGCAAGGCAGCAGCGGTGAGCGACGGTCCGGGGTTGAGGTTTAATCAGTCCGTCCCCCGTCCCCGTCCCCCCTCACCCTCCTTCCTCACCCTCCTCCGCCCTTGGAAAACCGGCGGTTACCAAACTGAGGTGCGGGGACCACCTGTGGGTCTGTCGTTGAAGCGGCTCCGAAATCTTCCGAAAAACGACGAAAATCCTTGCCGCTTTTTTTTTTTTTTTTTTTTTTAAATTGGATTATATTTGTATGAAATAATCCATCCATAATCCGCATTTAAGCCATTTAACAGGGTCAAACCTTCCTCTAATGGGAAACATATTAAAAAAATTAATAAATAAATTAAAAAAAAGTGATGAAAAGGTTTCACTCCATTGAGCCGGTGAATGCGTCGGGGCGTGTCCTTTTCCAGATGTGTGTCTCTTACTGCTTGTAATGGATCTGCATCTGCTTCACCAAAAATAGATCCTCTTTGTGTGTGTGTGTGTGTGTGTGTGTGTGTGTGTGTGTGTGTGTGTGTGGCTTTTCAGGCGGTTCCGCCTCTTTAAACCATCTTTAAATGTCACCTATGTTGTCTTTTTCTCTCCCATCATAATAGCAGGAATAAGGAATAACACACCCCAGAAGAGCCTCTACAGCTCGGAGGACTATCTGGGGGTTTGGTGGTGGTGGTGGTGGTGGTGTTAATATTTGAAGCCTGTTTCATGTTTGTTTGTCACGACGTTCATTTTTTTTTTTTTTTTTTTTTTTTAATTATTGTTTGTTTGGGAGAAAATAAAACATGTAGTTAAAACGGGCACCTTTATGCTCAGTGCTGTGATGAACACATTTAACAGCGTGAAAGAATGAAGACTACGTTACTTCGTCATTAAAAAAAAAATGGAAGGAGAGGATATTTAAAAATATATATATATATATATATATATATATGTATGCATCGCACGCGCGCAATTAGCGGAAGAATACCTAACGCGCAATATATATATATATATATATATATATATATATATAAAATCTGTGTTGTTGTTTTTTAAAAGACGTTTCATTCACGATTATATAGATGGAAGAAGAAGAAATAAAACCGAATATAAGTCAGCTGTCACGTCAGGGGAGGGGAAAAAAAAAAAAAAAGGCTCTTCAACCGAAGATGCGGGTACTCACCACCATTACGGTGCCCAGCAGGTGGGAACCCTGGAGGTAGATCCCACATCCGAGAGAATAATCCTTTATTCAAGCCGGTAGCCTGTCACTTCCAGGTTTGTCTCCTCCTTTGTGGTTTTTTTTTTTTTTTTTTTTTTTTCCCCTTCTTCCCCTGCCAGAGATCAGTTCACGGATTTATCATTAAAAGAAAGCTGCTCCTTTGATTGTTTTGGTTGTGTTTTTTTTTAGTTTTTTTTAGCCGCCCTTGCTCTCGCCGTGGAGAAATCAATCCGCGCTTCCGGTTGGTTGGGAACGATGAATGTCCTTAAAAACAGCGGCGACTGTCCACAAGATGGCCTGAAATATCACAGCGGCAGCAACCTGTTGGCAGACAACAACACGTGGGAATGGTCTTATTATTATTATTATTATTAGTAGTAGTAGTATTTTCAAGTGCAAGTCAGATTGTGAAAAACAAAAACACTTTATAGCCTATTTGTAATTTAATTCATGCTTTTATTTTGGTAGGCGCTTGTCCTATTATTGGCAGCACTTTAAAATCCATCCTCCCGGTAAATTAGCATTGAATAGTATACTTTTTTTTTTTTAAGTTTAATTTGTTTACTATAAAGCCATATAACCATAAAGCCATATATTTGGACGAAATAGTTCCAAAACAATCCAAGTTATTTCAATTAAGTTTGACTTTTTACTGATTACTACAAAACCCTAAAAGTTCTTTAAGAAGTTTACAACTCTCTACGTATCACAGCTGCTCAGTGATGTTGCAGCATATTGATGGGGTTTCACTTTCTCTTATTTGTTTACATAATCTATTTTAATTTGTAGGATATTTACTATTTTGCCGAGATGGAGGTGGAGATGAGGTTGTTGTTTTTTTTGTTTTTTTTCAGGCACGCGGAGACCACATTGGCGTACACAGACGTCAAGCGTGCTGGACTATTGTCTCGCGGTTTATTTCTTGTATACTGATGCCCCCTGCTGGACAGTCTGGCACATTACACCAAGACCCTAATGACGTAATACTATGGAAAAGTTTATTCTCTGAAGTTGTCAAACTTTCGTATAACGAGAGTAAAGCCTATATAGGATGTCACCGCCACAATAGACAGCCCAAAAAAAATAATATATACTGTATATATAAATTCTATTATAAGACGCATTAAAAGGGAAGAGGCCACTTAAACCACGGCAAACGTGAACTTCCTGTTCCGGAGTCCAGCTCTCGGTTCTTATTAAAGTGTAATCTCACTAAATACATAAAAAATTATTTTACAAATGCACATATTATATTATATTATATTATATTATATTAAATCTACACGCCTTAACAGCGTCCTCTCTTCATTTTTTCCCCCCCTTACATTTCTCAGGAACGCTTTGGAAGGAATTTCTTTAAAATTCAGAAAATAAACGTCCGCTTGCTCTCGACGAATCGCAACTTCCTCGCTAAAGGTCGAAGGTCAACGCCCTTTGACCTCTCCACCAATCACGTGAACGCGATTCGCGAGGAACGCCCGAGGGGGACTCACCAACTTGACGATGAACTGATTCGAATTTGATTAGAAACAACTCAAATGATCCCAAAGCAACACTTTACACACACACACACACACACACACACACACACACACACACACACACACACACACACACACACACACACACACACACGTGTGTTTATTAACCGTGGTCTTGAACAACAACAAAATAGAAATAGTTCCACACTAATGTGGATATTTCCCAGCTACATGATGACCTCTGGCCTCGACCTCCAGGGAGAGAGACTGAAATCAGGCTGGTAGTGGTTTCACCTGTGGAGCCACAGGTGAAACCACTACCAGCCTTTAACGGCCCTCGTCCCAGAAAAGAATAGAATTCTAAAAAGCGTTAAAAATAAATAAATAACTTCGAGCACTTCAAGCTGAAGTGAAATAAACCAGATGTGACTCCAAAAAAAAATAAACGTGTTACACGTTTTCTATCAGATAATCAGAAAGAAACAAAAATAAAAACGGAGTTCTACTCAAATACGTCTATTATCGATGCTTTACCCCGAGCGGGGTCACGGTGGGGGGCGGGGCCTATCTCAGCTCAAACCTGGAGGGCCAGCACACACAGAGACCAACGGGGAAACAAGACCATTAAGACTCACCAATTAACCTGACGTGCATGTTTGGTTGTTGTTTTTTGGATGTAGGACCCAGAGAGAACCACATGTAGACTCTGCCCAGGCCCGGATTTGAACCCAGAACTCCCCCTCCCCCGTGAGAGGCGACATCCTCGACCACTGCACCCCCCCCCCTTTCTTTCTTTCTTTCTTTTTTTTAAAATTTTATTTATTTTTTATTATTTCCTCTCGAAGGAAACGAACACGGCAACAATATGAGCTCATTTCCTCGCTTTTGAATGTAAACTCAGGAAGCGCAGAACATTTATAGAAAGAATCCAAAGAAAATGTACACACACACACACACACACACACACACACACACACACACACACACACACACACACACACACACACACACACACACACACACACACACACACACACGTGTACGAGGGTCGCAGGAAAGCGACGAAGCCTGAACGAGGCTCCCAAATTCATCACGCCGCTGCTAATGGAACGAGAGCTGGTTCGATCTTCCAGGTGTAAATATCTGCAACGTCAGCAGATCTCATCCCTTCGGTTCAGAGCGCGCTTCCTCAGACTCCACGACCAGATTAGGAGATTACAGTCGGTCGTGGACGTGTCTGCAACCCCCCCACCCCCCCACCCACCCCCTGTGCTTAATTTGATTAAAACTCCCACTTAGCAGCCGGCCTACTGTACGTGCAGGTGAGCCGCGTCCACCCGTAGCTGACGGCCATCATGTTTCACACGTTTACTACCTTAGCTTAGCATTAGCGTGCAAGCATTTGCTAATTAGCACAAAACAGAGTTCATCTGAGGCAAATCGGCAACCTGCCTTTGGTATTTGATCCAAAAGTATAATAAATAAACCAAAAGTAGCTTATTGGACCAACTAAAGTTGTAGCCACGCCAGCTAAATATACCAAAATAGAAACACTGAATACACAGAACGGAAGTTGCTCTTATTTTGCACAGTACGCAGCAACTTTCTGTAAAATAAAATAGTTTTAAGTGTGTTTGTTAATCGCAAAAATTCACTTTTAATTAAATTAAATTACTATTGAATTTACTGAAAGAAAAAAAAATTACAATTATTATTATGAAGTTGCCTCAAGAAACAGAAGCCTCCCTCCTTAGACCCTCATTGTGAGATTCCCATCTGCACTGCAATGCCTCACAACACGCCGTCAGCTCGTGACCCTCTAAATTTAGACGGTGACCTCTCGGGAGGTCGCGAACCCACTGGTTGAGAACCAGTACTTCAAAGTGTTCCCTTGAAGTTATTTTCAGTCCACACGCTCTTATTTCAGGCGGTATTTTTGAGCCACTTTATTTAGGATTTGCCCCGGAGGGGAGGCCCACGTGGGCGCTGGACAGTGTGATGGACTACAGCTGATCAGCAGTCATTTATCCAGATCCTACAGAGAACCTTATGTGGATTAGAGGCCTTTTTTTTTTTTTTTTTTATTTTATTTATTTGTTTACAGTCTTTAACATTGATGTGGTTACGGGGCAGAGCTTTGCAGACTTGGTTCAACATGTCACCGAGGTCTCCACAACCACATGACACAAACACAGACATGCAAAGTGCTGTCACATGACTGGGCAGGGCCTGAAGGTGTGGCAGGCTTCTCCCGTCTGCTAAACGAGGGATTACACCGACATCATTTCCTGCTCCCTCCTTCCTCTTACCTTCCTAATGTACAGGAGAGGAACCTGAAGGAGAATGGGAACGATCTGTGGGCACAGGTGAGCGTAAACGGCTGTAGATTTATAGTTATTGAAGTGTTGTTGTTTTTTTTTTTTAATGTAGTGGCATGAAGAGATGCAGATTTAAAAAAAGGAAAAAAAAAAGAAGAAGCACTAATCCCTCTTTGCTGGAGAAACAGAGTAATCTTATTTAGACCTCAGCATTACTGCTTGGACAACATGGCCGAAGGCAGACGGGTTAGACCTGTTATGTCATTAACATACATTTGTTGATGGCTGTCCAGCAGGCTTCAGTTTCACCAGATTATTTCATCATTATTATATTATTAGTTTTTAATATAATGTACTTTTGTAATTTCAATAAGCTAACCTATAAAAAAGAAGCAATTTTGCAGTACAAATATATAAATAAGCTGCTAAAATAATATTTATTTTATTATTTACATTTGTTATTGTTTATATTCTAATTTCAATGTAATTTATTATAAATATATATATGTTTGTTTGTTTTTAAAAGTAGTTCGTCTATATATTTGTTTAAAAAAATAATAATAATAAATACAAAAAAAAAAAAAAATAAATATATATATATCAAATGACGTCACGAGCCCGTTTTCACGTTGCAGTTTGCTTTAAGTTTGGCAAGCGTACTCTTGTCACGTCAGTGTGCACGCGCGCGCGGAGGAAAAAAAAAAAAAAAAAGGGGGGGGTGGGACCCGCCGGCGCGCGCGTGTGAGTTAATGAACAAGACACACACACACACAGCTGTTTTGTCGGCACGCGCCGCTGAACTCTCCTCGCTTAAAAATACACTCGCAGAGGGCGTCGCCGTTTTTTTGTTTTTTTTTTTAATCGGTGCGGTGGCAGAGACCCACGGAAGGTCAAAGGTGAAGACGCAGAGTGTTTTTAAATCCCCGGAGAAGGAGCGTCCCTTAAATGCACCCAGACGGTCGTCGGTCAGAGGCGGAGGTTGCTCCGTTAATCTTTACAGGTAAACACGTCCAAAAGTTATCGTTTGGTGTTTGCAGCTTTCAGGGACGCATTTCTCGTGTGGGAGTTTTGGATGTTTTTTTTTTTTTGACACAGTGTAACGTTTGAGGAAACTTTTTTTGCAGGTAACGGTTGACATTTAACGCTTTTTTTTTTCTTTCTTTTTCTTAATTTAATTAAAAAAAAAAAAAATAAAATAAAAATAAAAAGGTTAATCTGTAAATGTCAACAACACCCGCAAAGAGGAGCGCCGTCATGGCTTTTGAATAAAGTTGAATCAGAAGTTTGGAGTCGATTAGTAGTCTGTGCGGTAAAATAAAGCTCAACAATCCGTTTTAATTATTGTTTAAATTGCTAATTTATGAGCCGAAATGGCCAAAATAGGAGTATTTGCTGATTTTCTTTGTCTTTTGGAGAGTTCAAGTTAGAAAAACAAACGGTTTGCTGATATTTTACACACCAAATAATTGCACTGTCGTTTAATTTGATATTATTCTCTTTGATATTATTCTTTTATTTGTATACAACATAAATAAAATTTAAAAAAATTCCCCTCGGGGATTAATAAAGTAACTACCTAACCTAACCTAATACTGTGTATTTTTTACTTTTTTTTTTCTAGATATTTTTTACTACCTCTATTTGAATTGTGTTGAATTGCATTTATTTATTTATTTACATGCCGCTGTTGCAGAAAAACAATATCTGTCTCTAGCCAAATAAATAACATGAAAGAATGAAAATAATCACCGGCTGCAGCCCCACAGGGAACAACAAATCTTTTAGCCTTTCCAAGCAAGTGTGTGTTTTCTTCGAGCCGCTGCACGACATCTCAGCAGCGTGTCGCCCCCGGCGACGTGGTTTCAGGTAATGTATAGATATATATATACACGAGATACCCCGTTGAAAGAGCTGCGTTGCGTGTTGTCTTGCCAGGAGGTTCACCTGACGCCAGACCTTGGGAGGTTTTTTTTCCCCATCGGAAAAAAAGAAAAAAAAGAAAAGCCCGTCGAGGATGGACCACGAGCAGGTGAATCCGCTGGAGAGGGACCACTCGCTGCGCGTGGTGCTGCCGGGCGGGGCGGAGAAGAACGCCACGGTGCACGGGAGGTAGGTCCTACCGCTCCCCCCGTCTCCCCTCCCCAAAAAACCAAAAAAAAACCCAAAGGGGTTTACAGGGATTTTTGACCAGATTCTTTGTTTTGTTTTGTGGTCTTTGTAGTAAAGCGGTCATGGACCTGCTGGTGACGCTGTGCGCCAGCTACCACCTGAATCCCTCCGACTACACCGTCGAGGTCCTCTCCGCCAACAGGGACAACGTCAGCTTCAAACCCAACTCCCCCATCGGCTCGCTGGAGGCGGAGAAGATCGTGCTGAGGTCCAGAGGCGCGGTGGAGGAGAAGATCAGGAGGCCGTACATGCCAGAGGTTTAAAAAAATTAAATAAATAAATACAGATTTAAAAAAAAAAAAAAAAAAAAGTTACTTCGTCGGATGACGTCGTTTGTCTTTCGCAGGCGACGGTGCGACTGCTGGTCAACTACAACAAGTCCCACAAGACGGTGGTGCGAGTGAATCCCCGGCTGCCGCTGGCGACGCTGCTGCCGGCGGTGTGCGACAAGTGCGAGTTCAACGTGGGGACGACCGTCCTGCTGAGAGACGGACGCTCCGGAGAGACGCTGGACCTGAGCAGGACCCTGAATGAGCACGGGCTGAGGGAGGTGTTCGCCAGGGACACGGCGGGGAAGGAGCCCGCCGACCACCGGCCCCGGGCGGCCGAAGCGGGTGCGTGCAAAGCGGTCGCCGTGACGACGGTGCCCCTTCTCAATTTTACATTTAAAAAAAAAAAAAAAAAAGTACAACGCCAATAATTTACACACCATATATACATTATACCTTCTGCTGTATAAACACCCGCTGTACTTGTTGTTCGTGTCCCATCTGACCTGATTCGTCTCGCGTTGTCATGCCGACAGAGGTCGCCTCGCCACCTCCGCTACAAGGTAACGCACGGGACAAACCAAAAAGGGGGCGGGGCATGTTGAGGCGTTGTCGCCGCGTATCGTTTACTGACGTGGGTTTACGCTGCGTAGAGCTGCCGAAGAAGGAGCAGAAGGAGCAGAAGGAGAACACGGGCTTTCTCAGCTTGTTCAGACGACGGAAGAAGAAACACGAAGCGGTGCGTTGTCGTGAAAATGATTATTGCAGATGTTTGCGTGTGGTTCCCCCCCCCCGATTGTGATCCAGATGTGCATCTGTCTCTCCGTAGGAAGGGGAAGTCAGCGTCCCGCCGACTCCCGGCCTCGGCGAGCGAGCGGGAGTCGGTTTGGAGTCGGACGGCGTCTCCTCCTCCAACGCGCTGCCGGCGGACGGGCCCAAGAAGAGACGAGCGCCGCCGCCGCCGCCGCTGGGAGCGTCGCTGAGCCTCACCAACAACCTCAGCAGCTGCAGTCTGGGGGGAGCACAGGTAGTGGGGGGGGGGTTCACTTCCTCATCCACTCCTCCCTCTTCTTCTACTTCTTCTTCATCTTCTTCTCCTTCTTCATCTTCTACTTCTTTTTGTTTTTCCTCTTCTTCTTTCTCTTCTTCTTCTTCTTCCTCTTCTTCCTCTTCTTCTACTTCTCCTTCCTCTTCTTCTACTTCTTCTTCCTCTTCTACTTCCTCTTCTTCTACTTCTTGTAATTGTAATTTAAAAACAACTGTAAAAAATAATAAACACCAGTGTTTCCCCCGATATATAACAAATTGATTTGAAGACACCCCCCCCCAAAAAAGAAAAATCCTCAAAATGAAGCACATGATCCTAAAAAAAAAAAGCCAAACAAATGCCCTTGTTTTCTGTGCAGACGTCTGCGGAGTCGACATTAAGGAGCACCAAGAGGAGGGCCCCCCCCCCGCCTCCCTGCGCAAACCCCCCCCAGGAGCTGCAGGCGGACGCTGGCGATCGAGGTACGAACCTTCATTACGTAACGCTGCACCTTAAAACCCCCCAAAAAAAGCAGAAATCAGCCAATTTATATGGTTTTAAAATCAGCCCAGCTGTGCGTTTATTCCGCCACCTGGTGGCGACGGTGCGAAACAGCACGGGAGCTGGAAGTGTCCCCCCCACCATACCCTCCTTGTGAAATAATCACAAGTTGGCCTTTTACAGTATTATGTAACAGAGCGGGCTGGATTCTCCTATCAACCCCCCCACACCCCCCCACACCCCTCACCTCCCTTTTCCAGCCGTCGGCGAGAGGTCGGGAGAGAGATTGAAGATAAATCGAGATTAAAATGTCAAAACGCCATCGAAATAGAAGATTTAGCGGTTAAATCCACGTCGCTTTTTTTTTTTTTTTTATCAGCCGTTTAACCCCCCAATTAAAGTGACCCGCGCGCCTTGTTCATACAACATATTGGCTTGAGATAAATCCCTCTATTGTCCGAGCTTTTCATTCCCCGGTATTAAGTCTGTCTGATGTGCCCCCCCCCCCCCACCCCGCCCCACCCCACCCCGGGTTCAGGCTTCTCCTCTCTCTCTCTCTCTCTCTCTCTCTCTCTCTCCTGTCCTGATCTGCTTTCAAGGGATCTGGAATTTACAACCAGCGGAAGCAGGAAGTGACCATATTTGGTCACTTTACTTAACTTCGTTTCACGAGACAGGTTGAACGGGAGTCTACGGAGGCCGTAACCCGTCGATCAAACAGACACGCCCCCCCCCCCCCCCCAAATAAAAACAAACAAAAAAACAACAACTTTTAGAAGCTTATTTTCTAATTGACGATGGGATTATTATAATATATAACTCGGGGAGAAATTTGATTGACGTGAGAGAAGTCGAACGGGAGTCTATGGAGGCTTTTTTTTTGGTTTTGTTTTGGAGCCGACCTCTAGTGGCGCCCGGTGGTATCGCAGCCTCTTTTCTTTTTCTTTTTTTTTGTTTTGCTCCGAACACTTTTATACACAGCCAACGGATCGGGCGGGGTTTTAATTAACGACCACATCGCCGTCGTCGTGGTTTCACTCCCACGCTGCTGCCGAGCCGGTGTCAACATGAGGCTAGGAACAAAAAAAACCAACAACAACAACAACTCCCCGATCTCCCACACTTCCCTAATCGCAGGCCGGAAATTCCTCGGAAGCTGTAAAACCTTGTTTAAACCTTTTTCTCTCCTCCCTGCTTCCAGACTCTTGCGCTCCCTGAACGAGGTGATTGAGGGCTGCTGCTTTTCCTCTTCCTCCTTCCGCCACCTCCTCTTCCTCCTCCTCCTCCTGCTTTTCCTGGATGCGTGTCACGCTCTATATTTGTTCTGTTTTTTTGTGTTTTTTTTAAGTCGTCTGCTTGTTCTGTACCTTTTTTTTTTTTTTTGTCTTTTTAAGTTTTTGTTCTTTTTCTTTTGTGCGTTTTCCTTTTAATAGGTTTGATTTTTGAAAACTTATTATCGTGCCATTTTATTCAAAACGAAGTCAGATAACTAAGGAGGACTTGGTAAAATGTATTCACTCGGCTCGTTAATGAGGAATTCTAATTTTTTCCAGAAGCCCTTTGTAAAATTATAATTGCTCTCTTTCCCAATATCACATATTTCACTTTGAATATTTATTCCTTTATTTATTACCTACTTCTTCCTGTTGTATATTCATGTTTGTTTTTATTATTTATGTGCTTTTATCTTCTTTTGCTTTTCCATTTACACAATATTATTTTTTTGTGCAGATTTTCTAAAGCTCTCCTCGGTATTTTTTATTTTAATAAAACTGACTGTTTTAAATGTGTAATTTGTAATTCCATTTAAAAATGTGTTCGTGTCTGAATTCATCGAAACATGTTTTCCTTTTTTTTTTGTTGTCATTTTGGGGTTGTAAATGGAGATTAAATGGGTAAAAAAAAAAAATACAGATTTTATTCCATTAAAGTTAAATTTACAATGCAAATGATGTTTGTGTTTACTGTGCAGCATCTTAATTTGAAATGTGGCGTTTTATTTTGAAAAATCGCAACCAAAGGCTTGTTTTCTAAGTGTTTCCTGTTTCCCCAGGCGGCGTAGAGTCCCTGAACGCGGCGGAGGAGCTCGGACGGAGCGACGAGTCCGCCTCGGTGAAACTGTCTCTGTCTTCGTCGTCGCGTCTGTCCCGGCCGCCCCGGCCGCCCCCGTCCTCCCGCCCGTCCCTGGCGTCTCACCTCCACAGGGTGGCCGACCCCTATCTGCCGTCGGTCCGGGGGAGGGACCTCTCCGACTACCGCGACGCTCTCGCCAAAGTCCTGACGTCCTCCGTCTCCAAGGCAACGCTGGTGCAACGTCTGAAGGGCTCCGCCTCCTTCCCGAGATTTCACCACGGCTCCGCCTCCTTCTCGCCGGCGACGCGGCCGGACGACGGCGTCCTCTTGGCGGAGCTCGAGTCCGTTCTGAGATCGAACCTCCTGAGGGAGAGCGAGTGGGAGGGTCCGGCGTCCAGGAGGGGGACGACCACGTTCACGGTGGTTCCGCAGAAGAAACCGGAGCGGCTCCAGATATCGATAGAGGAGAGGGAAGCGCCTCGCGAGGAGGCGCAGGAGGAGGAGGAGCCGCCTTCTCCCGTCAGATCAGATTCACCGAGTCCAGAACCTCCGACTCAGCAGATTCAGGCGCCTGACGACGACGACGACGATCTACGCGATTTGGACTCTCAGAACGGTTCTCAGTCGGAGGTTGAGGACGCCGCCGGAGAGCGGGAGGAAGAGGAGGAGGAAGAGGAGGAGCCGGAGCCCGAGGTCACATCTCGCGTCGCCCGAAGCCCGAGCGACGACGTGGACCCGTGCGGTCCCTGCGCCGAGGAGGAGGAGGAGACCGCCGAGGAGGCACGAGAAGAAGAGCGGCAGGAGGAGGTCGGCTTCCCTCCTCCTCCCCCGCCGGTCTTTTTTAACGAGAACGCAGAAGGCCCCCCGTCCCGATTCTCCCAGGCGGTGGCGATGGCCGTCCAGAAGTCCCGCCTCCAGAGTCTGGTTAAACGTTTGGGCCCTCAGAGGTCCGGCGGTCCGGACTTCCCGTCGCCGCCCAGGTCCACGTACCAGTACGGTGAGTTCTCTGCCACCGCGGTCGTTCTGGAGTCCAACCTGTAGGTCAGAAAGATACGTTTGATTACTCGAGAGTTACTCTGTAAATCTGTCGACGTTCCTCGTCCAATCACATTCACAGACCTCCCGCGTTAAGCCAATCGGCTGTCAATATTTTCTAAGTCTGGTTACCGGCAGAAAACTAATAAGAAGGAGCGACTCGAGCTAACAAACACCGAGATAACGTTTACGGGAGAAGTTGAACGGGAGGCTTTTTTTTTTTTGGAGCCGACCTCTGGTGGCACTCGGCGGTATTGCAAGCTTTCTGCATCGGCCTCATTTTTCAGGAACACTTTGGACGTCACCCTGAAGGATTTTTCTCTTGTTTTTCTGCCGCAGGTGCCTGAGCTGCTTCCTCGCCGTGTTTATGACTCTGCAGAAAAAAAAAAACGAAACGTCAGCCGACGACTTCCCGAAGAACCGTTGCAGTTTTTCCCCGCGTTTTTTTTTTTTTTCAGTTTTCGTGCCGGACAAACCTCGTTTGACCCTTTATGTTCGCAGGTTAAACAAATTTTTGTTTTGCGCGCGTGTGTGTGTGTGTTGCGGAGAATGCCAAACGTACAGGACGCGAGTTGTTGAACCGACGATATCCTGTTTTTGTTTTTCCTTTTACATTTTCATTCAACGTGTGCCAAGACGGACGTAAACGCTGACGTGAGCTTTTTTTTTTTTTCTCTCTCTCTCTTCTCACTCTGTGTAAAACAAAAGCAATTGGAGACTTATTTTATGTTGAATTTTTCTCCCTCAGGATGTACTTTCAGACATGTGGGGGGTAAAAAAAAAAACCTTCAACTGTGTCGTTTGGTTTTTGGCCAGCAGGTGGCAGAAGAGCATTGAATATCCTCACAGCTTCTTTATTTGTGAGGTCTTTTTTTTTTTTTTTTTTTTCTACATCAAGTCTACTCTGATGGACATATTTGTACTTATGTTTCACAGAAATAATCACTTGAATTGTTTTACTCAGCAGCCGCAAACGATCTGACGCTTTATTCCGTTTTAGGATTCTTCTCTCTGTATCTTCTTTTTTTCCGGTGTAATATTTAATGTGAATTTCTGCGTTTTCCAGCAACAAAAACGTATAAAAAAAAAAAAAGAATCTTTGTTGAAGCGATCTGCTTTTTTTTTTTTTTTTTTATGCCAAGCATTTCCAGCACCTTTCCTGAATAAACTCGAGTCCACTTTGCTCGCATGCACACACACTTGTTATGTCTTTAGCGGACCCCCCTTTACACCTCGGGGCAACACGGCGCAGCTATAGTTGGGTGCCAAAAGAAATCCGCACTACTATACGTATTGATCCGGCCCTGGCCTTGGAGAAACAAGCAAGGAGCTGTGCGAGGTAGAAGACCTCGCCAGAACCGCCTGTGGCTAAAGCTCCTTGTTTGCCAGGCCTGGACTGAGTGGGCTCGCTTCAAGACTCTCTCTCTCGCTCTCTCTCTCTCTCTTTGCTCCACCTGAGGAGCGAGAGAGAGAGAGAGAGAGAGAGAGAGAGGACGGGTTGCGTGGTGGATGATGGGAGGTGACCGTTGACCCTGTCGTGTTTCCGCGGCGCTCCCCCCAGAGGGGGCGCCCGGCCCTCAAGGGCACAGCCGTGTCACACCGTCGTTGTCATGGAGAATGCCATTACCGCCCCTAAGGGAGGGAGAGAGAGCCACGTCTAACGTTTTTAATATATATATATATATTTTTATTTTATTTTATATATATATATATATAGATATATATATATCTATATATATATAAATGAAAAAAAAAAAGGCTGCAGGAGAAGAAGCTTTTTTTCTGCCCAAAGCAATGATGTCCAAATGTAAGTGACAACTCTGGCATTATCCTTTTTTTTTTTTTTTTCTTAAAGCAGGGAAAAGGTTGAATTCCAACCCGATGTTCATGATTACACACACACACACACACACACACACACACACACACACACACACACACACACACACACACACACACACACACACACACACACACACACACACACACACAAAGGAAAAGCTGGATTCATAACGCGGCGTAACAAGGAAATGCTACTCTGTCACGTACGTTTACGATCCAGCGCGTGACGTCGAAACCTTTGAAGGAAAGGGGGGAGGGGGGGAGGTTCGGGTGGACGAATGTCTCGGGAGACGATCCTGGAGGACAATTTGGTCATTTAGGGACAACTTTACGATCCTGTTAAACACACACTTCGAGCTTTCATCCTGTTACCCTCCAAAATAAAACATACAATTAAGATTGTTAATGGGGGGGGGGGAGGGAGGGAGGGAGGAGGAGGGGGGGGGTTATCAAAGTGTCTGAAACCTATCGATATGTGATCGGGTTCCAAAAAACACTTTCAGCAGCTCCGCACCTGGCAGCTCGGAAACCAGCGGGCTTTGAGTCGACATCTTCAGGACTGATTTGCATTGAATTCTGGGTAAAAAAAAAAAAAGAAAGAAAAAAAGTTTTAAAACAGAAATAACATTCATTCATTCTTTTTTTTAATTTGTTTTTATTTTCTGGCTCAACGACACCAAACCACAAATGATCAGACATGTTTTTGGTTTTTTTTTGCTTTTGAAGTCCTTTAGTTCTGCTGGTCATCAGACTACTGTTGAAGTATAACGTCATAAAAAAAAACTTTAAAAGTATTTATCCTGATAAAAAATAAGTAATATCAACATTTTACATTATCAAAGCACTGAAACTTGAATCTTTCTTTTTTTGGGTTACTTCTCCAACAAATGTTTTAAACTGGGAAACGAAGCCGGGAAAAGAAGTCCCGGGAAATAAAAGCCGCGTGAACTTGCTCGGTAGTAAAACATAAATTTAAAACCGCGTGTTGAACGTGAACAACGTGTCGGAGAAGGAGGACGAAGGTCATTTGAAAGTTACTGACCGCAAGTTTCTTTTCAAACCAATTCGCACTGTAAACGTCGGGAGTCTTTTCTGATTTCGTACTCTCTTTTCCTGCGGCGGGATGGCGTCCCGACGATGTGGCGGTCGCCCGGGGCGACGCGCATCGATTTTGATTGGCGGACGAGAACCGATGAGAGAAAAGGAAAAAAAAAAAAAAAAAAAAAAAAAAAAACCAGGCTCAAATTTTGAGCTCGTATCCGACGAACGAACGGAGATGTTATTTTATTTTGCCATTTAATCACGTGTTATTATTTCTCGGCGACTTTTATTTTGTAATTTGATTACATTGCAACCCCCTCCCCCCACTCCCTTTGTCATCTCATTTTAAATGAGAAGATGTTTAAGGCTCTGCTGGCGGGGGGAAAAAAAGTTAAAAAAAAATATAAATACTGCACATTATGTACTTCACACTGTACCCCCCCCCACCCCAACATCTCCCCTCCAAAAAAGAAAAAAAAAAACACCCAGCTGGAGTCGATAACATAATCGCCGGCCCACGCACAAATAGAGGTAATGCGCATTTTATCATTTATTTATTCCTTCATCTCTTCATTCATCTCTACTTAGTTTCTCCATCTGATGTGTTGGCCCGGCGAGTTTGGACGATGCCCACGAGCTGCTCTCATCCGATTACCCAAACAGCGAGGAGAGGGGCCCCGAGGCCTCCGCTGGATCTCCACATTGCGTGCCCGCGCGCACACGCATCGTCGAGCGCTTAATATTATGTGTGTTTACACGGCACCAACATGCTTCGGCGAGAAAATAATCGATAGATGAATCACCCCCAAAGCAGTGGAGCGCTCTCTCTCTCTCTCTCTCTCTCCTCCCCGGGGCGAGCGTGTACATGCTATTCTTTTCCCATTCACCTTGGGAACGCCGTCCGTCGGGGGGCCCCCCCCCCCCCGCCCTCCCGCCCCCCCCAAAAGTGAGGTACGGGTTGCCTAAAACATCGCCCTAGCGCTCGAGGGGTTGGTGTTGGTGTTGTTGGTGTGGGTGTGGGTGTGGGTGGGGGGGGGGTGGCTGTGCTTGGAAAAAGTGATGCAGGGAAGAGAGCGCAGTTGACCTCCTCGCCTCCTCCCGATTGTTCCCCGGCCCGCTTTTCCCTCCTCTCCTTTTCCGGCGGAGCGGCAAATCACGGCGCTCCCGCCTCATTGGCGTTGTCAGGCGCTTTACAGCGGCGCTTTCTCCGTGTTGCGCTGCTGGTTAACTGGTTCAAATGTTATGGAAATGATATTTACCTCTTCTTTGATCCTCCAAACAGGCAGGCCGTTTTTTTTTTTCCCCTCCTCATTCTTCTTCTTCTCCCCACCACCACCACCACCACCACCACCACCACAACCACCACGCTCACTCGAGGTGCTATAAATACAAAACGACGGGGGGGGGGGAAATAAATAGACAATCCGGCAAAAAAAAAAGCAACCCGGAGCCGCGTTGGTGTTCAAATCAATCAAGTATCGGAAATTCGCCGAGCTCGGAGGCCCCTTTTTTCCTTTTTTTTTTTTTTAAACCACGACCCCGCCGTTGCTTGCGAGACACAGCAGCAATTTCCTGACGCAAAGAAAGTTGATTCATGGCGGTCGGCGGCGCGATACAAGAAAATAAGCAACTTAAAAAGAAGCGGCGTTCGAGGCCCCCCCCCGATCAACAAAAACCCGCGGGCCCGTCTGGCTCCATACAAACAAACCAGTGCTGTGAATGCAATCTGATCTACACGGTGCATCTTTTGAATCACGTGAGAACTTAGGCTGTGAAAGCCTTCTCTAATGAAGCTGCTTCTTTTTTCTTTTCTCTGGGGGGGGGGGGGGGGGGTTGACTGACAATGCAGTGCTGATTTGTCACCAAAAGGGGGCAGAGTAATCCCTGCTTCAGATCCGGCACACGATGAAGAGGAGCCTGAGGGAAAGAAAAAGACACACACACACACACACACACACACACACACACACACACACACACGACTTTTTTTTTTTTTGGATAAATGCTGCATTGACAGATAAATCAAGAGATGATTGCCGAAGTTGTTTTCTGCTGCGGCCAGAAGGAGAATAATCCAGACGGTTCGGGGTTTATGATCCGGCGTCGACTCGGCCGCCTTTTCGGCGCGTTAATCAGAAACAAATAAAACACTTAAGATGTAGTTAGAGCAGAAGGACACGAGACTACGGGGAGGAATGACATCAGAAGTAATTATGGCATATTTCATATTTGGATGTGCAATAAATGACGTGGTTTTTTTTTTTTGCTGGTTTGTGGTCGATCGAGGGGGCGCGTCTCGGGCAGGTAAGCCACGCCCCCTCGCTCGACGTAACTACCGTCCTGTCCTCTACTTCAACCCCATGAGTCGGTTTCAAAACACGTATTCGCTCGAAAGGAGATCGTACGTGCGAAAGTTTAGACGCGAGGAACTTTTACATTTCCTCGTAGTACAGCTGAACCGGCGCAGAAGTAGCGTTCGCTATCAGCTCCGTTTACCGAAAGGTCACGAGGTCACGCTACTAAACGACGAGACAAAAAAAAAGAAAAGAAAAGAAAAGAAAGTCGAAAATGGAACAAAGTCCAGATTAAAAACAAGACAGCGGAGAACTCCCCCCCCAAAACAAAATCATTTGAAAAGGGAAAATTACAACTTCATAAAGTTACGCACCACCGTGTTATGCTTTTAATTATACCTTAAAACTGTGATAATAGTGATAATCTTGACTGTAACTAACCCGTTTTTAGTCTTCAGGAACACAAAAGTACCGAGTCTTGTAAACACGTGTTGACAAAAATACTTTTAATTTCCTCAAATTGTGAAAGCGTCGCTGTAAACGAGCTTTATTGTCAACATTAATAGTCCTACTTCGCGGGCCTCATGATGGAGCCGCAGCACTCGGCAGCACTCCTAAATTTAAAAAAAAAATACTAGAATTTGTTTTCTTTAGTCTCTTTTTTTTTTTTTTTTTTTTGTGTCTGTCATCATTAATAATTCATCTCTTTTTCTTGGATGCTAAAACAACAACAAACAGAACAACAGCTCGGGTAATGTATTCAGTCAAAAGCTCATTGTCTTGAGGAGGGGGACGGGTGGGGGACGGGGTGGGGGGTGGGGGACATAGAAAAATGTGCACTGGAGTGAGACAAGAGAGCACCCCGACAGGGAGAGGCTCAATGTCACTCTGCAGCATGGCGGGAAGGAAGAAAAACAAACGCCGGAGGGGGAAAAGAAAAATGTTCCTTAAAAAAAAAAAAAAAAAAAAAAAAGAGAGAGAGGAAGATACAGTTTGTAAGTCATAAAAGCCCAATTAGAGGCATTAGGGTCCTCAAATGGAGGATTACAGTGAATAATTTGTGACTGCCATTTTTATTTTTTTTTCCAGGCTGATTGTGCCATTAATGTGGGTGACACACACACACACACACACACACACACACACACACACACACACACACACACACACACACACACACACACAAAACAAAAAATATATTTTAGGGACGGGCTCGTAGAAAAAGCTTTCAATGCCAGAAAGGGGGAAAAAAACAAAACAGAAAAACAATAATTCAAGGTTACATGTATGCGGTGCCAAATCTGCCCCCCGCCCCAGCCGTCCATTGACTCAGCTGCCTTACTTTAAATCTCTTCACTCCGTCCCCGTCCCCGTCCCCCCCTCCCGTCACCCCTTCATTTGGAGTGGCTCGACCTTGAATGTCTCCGGTGTGAACCGGCGGCCCCGGCTTTCACATTACGCCAGAATGGATCCTGACTCATTCAATTTAAACCCATCAAGAAAGCACAATACGAGGCAAATTAGCTGCCATTATTTAGACACTTTAGTCCCCCCCCCCACAATTTGAGGTTACATGACAATTAGTTACTTTTGTCTCGGGGCCCCGTCTCCGCGGGATTTTTGATATTTCCTGCGTCTAGTTCTTCCACGGGAATTAGCGGATTCAACACTAATTACGTCACTTTCTAATCCACTGTGCTCCATTTTTCAAGCTTTTTTCCCTTTCTTTTTTATTGAAAAATATCACAGCGAATAATTACGCCATTATCTTCGTGTCAGCTCTGGAAAATATCTTTGTCGAGACTCAAATCGATGTCTGAGGAAGCCGTTGGGCGTACGAGCCGTGTCACCGTTAAAGCGCCTCTCGGGCTGTTACTCGGCAACAATCGGCTGACACGATGGCGTACCGTCTGTAAAAACAAAACAACAACAACAACAACAAAACAGAGCGGACGAGTGGACGTTACACTTTGAATATTCACGCTTTCGAAAGTACTTTTCGTTTTGCTTTTGCAGAGAATTGTGAAAACTCCTCCAAATGTTAAAACTCAAGTCAAAGAAAAAGGACAGTTCAAAGACTGAAAAGGTCAGTTTAAAGGACACGTTTCTCTTTCTGGAATCTGTTTATTTGGGAAAAGAAAGTGTCTAAAATGGCCGGGAGGAAACTACTCGGCGCAGTGGCGCGATCTCCGAACAAATAAAGGAACAATTTCTTGTTCTCCAAGTGAGCGTAAATCATATTTCTGATGTCCTTGAAGGCCTCGTGAACAATTCTTTATAACCGGCAGTACGTCAGTGATATTACATACCGTGTATATTTGCCCCCCCCCCCCCCCTCATTTAAACAACAGAGAAACAAAAGGAGACGAGAAATATATCTGGCAGGAGTCCATCGGAGGCCGGCAGGCTTCTTGGAAAGTGGTTCACTTCCAGGAGGAAAAGATAAAAAAAACAACAACAACAATCTTTGGGAGGCAGTTAATGACTTTTCTCACCTGAAGTCTTGTGTTGGCAACTCTTCCCCGAGTTTACCTCCTCACCGGGCTGGTACACCGACCGACTGCCCAAAACCCAAGCCGAGCCTGGTTTCCCAGAAATCCCCCCCCCTCCACCTCCACCCTCCTGCTTTTTAAAACACATCTTATCTCGTACTTCGCATTCACAAACTTTACATCCGTCTCCGCCGCGAGTTGAAGGTTGGAGGGTTCAGAGCCGGAGAGAGGCACGTCGGCGCTTTCTTCTTTTGGAAGATATGTTGAGATGTAAAAAAACACACACACACACACACACACACACAAAAAAAAATCTCTTTCAGAGTTTGTTGAAGGGGAAACGAAACTGTCAGGGGCAGCGCTATTAAACAGGTGTTCCGGCTCCGGCTCTTCATAGAGCCTAAAGGGGAGCTTTAACCTCGGGTGACATCACACTTAGGGTAAACAAACATGAACCCGCACGCACAGCGGGGAGTCCGCTATTCAGAGTCAAATGGGCTTCGATGCAAATATCCGAGAGGCGCTTCGGAGAACGCAAGGTGGGAAAAAACAAAAAAAGCTTCTGACAAAACCGCAGACTGTACATGAAAGCGGACGTCTGAGAAAAAAAAAAAAAAAACACGAGGCCTTTAAAGCCGCAGTACCGCCGAGCGCCGCTAGGGGGTCGCCTCCGCGGGCTCCCGTTCAATATCTCTCGTTAGATAATGTGAAATAAAGTTTTCGCGGCGTGGTCGGATCGAGTCAGACCCCCACCGCTCGCCCAAATATGGTCACTTCCTGCTCCGAGCCGCTCCGAAACCAGCAAAGATCCGACACGGGTGTTTTTATGTAAAGCAAGCGGTAGACTTTAAAAAAAACAAAAAAAACAACAACATAATAGTCAGAGGTAGTTTGCTCGGATTAAAAGCCAGGAGTCGATCTGCTATGTTTCCATTCGCGAAATAATTTTCACTTCTGCCGCTTTTGCCTCATCTCCATATCCTCTGAATTTCAAGTGCTTTTCCGGTTAATTGCTACTTTCTCGGCACCGCCGCGCGTTGCACGAGTAAATTGCCGCGGATGGATTAATGCAACGCATCTGCCCTTGACGTGGAAATACTTATGTGGAAAACGGTAAATAATTTTTTTTTTTAAAAGCAGGAAGAGAATAGTTAACAACAGGCCCATTAAAAAAAAGAAATAAAAAAAAAAAAGAAAAGAAAGAAATTACAGGTTTTCAGGCGCTGAAGGAAAATCTTTCTCGTGCGCCCTTCATTCGTCAGTGTCAGTAAAAAGAGATGTTTTCCCAGCCAATTGAGTGATATATGTTAGAGGCATTGATTTCAGCTTCTACAAAAATAGCACCCGACTGTCTCCGTGTGTGTGTGTGTGTGTGTGTGTGTGTGTGTGTGTGTGTGTGTGTGTGTGTGTGTGTGTGTGTGTGTGTGTGTGTGTGTGTGTGCTTCTTCTTCTTCTTCTTCTCACCAGGCACCAGCTCTGTCTTTACTTTGTCCTTACAATCTCATTTTCAAGGCAATAACCAAAGTTCTGCACTAACGAAAGCGCTTTGAACTTCTTTTTAATTGTATGTTTTTTTTGGGTTTTTTTTTTAAAGGATATTATAAAGTAAAGGAGGGTCGGGGGGGAGGAGGAAAAAAAAAAAAAAGGCTGAATACCTACATATCTGTCTCAAACGGAATATGAATTCATGGTACTATACCTAGAGTTTATTAATTCAGGGCCACAGAGACAGCTGAATAATGAAATTTAATGAAAATTTTAGATGGACTAAAAGTCAGAGTGCTTCTGTCATTAATTTTAAAAGCACACATACCATCAGACTTTGCACAGTGATGATAAATTCCTCTGCTGGACTTCATGCTATATGGTAACTGTGACGAACACTGGGTATAATGTATAAAATTGAAGGTCTTTGCATGGGAAACAAATTCATAGATAAAATAATTTACCGTTAAGTAACATTAGGGGCCGTAGAAAAATTATTTGTGGTTGTGAGCCAAGGTAAAGCAAATGGTTTGTATTTTTCCAGCCTCATTGAAAACTTCAGTGGGCCCTTCTTAACTAAAAAGAAAAAAGAAAACCTCCCACCTAATATCTTGAAAAAAAAAAAAAAGAAATATTCAGACAAGTACAGCTTTATAACATATAAGCTGCATTTAAACGTAAAATTGTGGGTATCTAAAAAGAAGTATTACCAGTACTTCCGAAACTAAATGAAGCATTACAGGGATTGGTGGGAAAGCGCCATTCACGTTAAATACACAATACTGAGAGAATTTGAAAAGACAAAAATAAACAGTACGTGACCTTCACACTTCTTTGACCCTCAAATAATTTCGGGACGGTCCCTTACTTACACTTTCACTCACCAGGAAAACTGACTATGGCATTATTTCTGAACTTTAACTGGTTATTTTTACAGGGACAAAAAAAAAAGGAAGAAAAAAAAGAAGAAATGATACAAAGCAGGCTGATCGTTGCAGTGGGGGAAAAAAAAAAAAAAAAAAAAGTAAGAATCTGAGAGTCAAACTTATATGGAAACAAGAAGAAAGAAAAAACAAACTACCGACTTTTCCATAGAATAAAAACTGAACTGTAGCAGCGCGGGTAACATTGAAAATGAATTACATAAGTGTGAATGAGCGGATCAAGGTGAAAACAAAAGGTCTCAATCGCTCATTAGAAAATAAATAAATAAATAAATCACAAAGAAACCCACGTTCGAAGCAAAATCTTTAAATGGAGCGTCTTATGGTCTCCCTGTGACCCCTTATTATTTATTACAACAAATATTGCAAAGGACCCTGGCGCGGAGGCAGGTTTGTCATCCAGCGTCTCGATAATGCAATGTCTTCTTTAATTGTCAGCGGGCTAAACCTTCATTTCACACCGGAACAATAAATACGATCAAATCAATTCATTTTTGTCGCCGCGTGTTACCGCGTCCACCCTGAAAAAAGTAATATGAGAGTAAGAGAGTGATATTTTCAAAAGGCGACAGCCTTCAACATTTTTTTATCTTAAATAAATCTATTTAAAAGAAACCCACATTCACCGCATAGCACAATTCTCCACTATTAATTGAATAATCAAGCGCTTTTCACATACGTTCAATTAAGTTGCGAGAGTTGAACGTCAGTGAGGATTTAACCCCCCCCAAAAATTTGAATAAATAAAATCAACTTGATAATTTAAAAAAGTTTTTTTTTTTTTAAGCTCCTCGATGGCCCTCGGTTTTCTTTTCTTCTGTGGTTTCTTTTATTTTTTTTCATAATTTAACTGACAGTTCTAAAAAAGAAAAAAAAGAGAAATAAAATAAAATCCTGTGCTTGTCACGCGCCATCTCGGAGCACTGTCCTTTTTTTTTTTTTTTTTTTTTTAATGTGCCGTCTCCTTTAGTTCCTCTTTTGTCGTTGCTCATAAACACATCGAGCCCGTACAATGGCTCCGCTGTTGACCGCGAGAAGAAGAAGAAGAAAAAAAAAGGATGCTTGGCAGGAGAGTAAATCCACTCAGATCCCTGTGGTTTACTCATCCCGCCTCACGTCCCGCCGACCCGCCACTATACCTCGGGCCCAGCATGGGCTTCACTCAGCCGAGCGTGGTGCTATTGGACCGGCCGCTAGAAGCCCGGTGTACTCTGACCCCGGAGGAAGATTGGATCCTCGGCGGCGAAAGGAACTTTTTTTTCTTCTTCTTCTTCTTTCGCCGCGGC
This sequence comes from Brachyistius frenatus, assembly GCF_029030835.1. Taxonomy (NCBI): domain Eukaryota; kingdom Metazoa; phylum Chordata; class Actinopteri; family Embiotocidae; genus Brachyistius; species Brachyistius frenatus. The sequence goes on along the minus strand of NW_027210855.1, from coordinate 135,758 downwards.
CGCCGCAGTACGACTCCGTGGCGCCGGTACAATGTGTTTGGCTGCGGAAGCGGTAATGCTTTCGGGGGATGAATCGGGGCGCCTCGATAAAATGGATGATCCTCTTTTTACTTTCTTCTTTTTGTTTTTGTTTTTCCAACTTTTTCCTCTCCGTGGTTTAAAGCGGAGTAGATTAACCGGCTCCCTGAACCGCCACCAAGTTACGGGAAAGAACAAGTCGATATTTAGGGCCCTGTTGTTCTTCAAGTAATTGTTATTATTATTATTATTACAATTGACATATTCTATCCGTGGTGTCGTGAGTGGGCGTGGCCAAATGGCGGCGGCTACATTCACCTACATGCGGGATATCCGTCGGACCCCTGTATCTATCGCACAAGGTTTTCCTTCTTAATACAAAAAAAAAAAAAAAGACCAAAAGCTTCCATGAATAAATCCGGAGATCTGTTGTTGACCCGAAAAACAAATAAAAACCCGCCAGTGAAGCCGCGCTGTTACTTGGAGTGGGACGCAGGTTCGTTACGGCGAACGTGGGCGTCGCAGTAGTTCATTTTTAACTTGCTCCCACGACACCGCGATGCTGCCTTGAATACTCACTAATGCACCACACGTGGCTGCGAGTAGTAGTTTGGAAGTGCACGTTTAACTCCCGTTATCTAAAAACGACAACAAAGTTTGTATTAGCGGTGATAAGGTCCTTTATTAAATATTTAGGGACTGTCCAAAAATTAATTGAGGAGGCGACGGCAGCTGTTTTAAAAATAGAATAAATAAATTTTAAAAATCAATGGACTTTTCACTTTATATATATAATATAGAAAAGCCACACTTTTCTTCCCTTTAAAGTCCTATCAACAGAAAAAAGTTGACTTACTACTTTGTAAACAACATTTTCTGCCAAAACTTAAACAATTTGATATATTACACAGGGGAAAGTTTACTAATACTTTGTTGTTGTTGTGGTTTGTGCACTTCTTAAAAAATAAAATAAAATTAAAAAAAAGGGCGGGGCATGATTGTCACATGTTTTTGTGCACCAATCAGCAGCCAGTGTTTACAGGTTTACGCTGTTTGCTCGTGTTCTCACCCACCATCGATCAAATCTGATGAAACCACAACCCGCGCCGTCCTGATGCGAGTCTGTGAGGAAGGCTACGATAAAAAATAAATCTAATGAAACAATGAGAAGGACCTCAAAACTTTCAGACTGCCTTCCCTTGAGCCAAATAAAAAATAAAAAAAATTAATACACAACCGTATTTTCTTTTTACACCCCGGTTATAATTTTCAGACGGTCCCTTACATTCACACCGTAAGGGTCGGGGCCTGAACACGTTAAGAGCCGGGCCGACGTCGTTGTTGAGTTTTGGTACGCAAAACAAAAAATGATGTCCTATTAAAAGCAACAAATCCTGAAAGTTTAAACCCCTGAAATAGATCGCACTACTTCTATCCGACGTGATTATCCGTCGACAAGATTGTAGTGCGACAGTCAGTCAAGCGACATTAAAAGTTGAGACAAACATCGCCCTGATGCCGTTTGAAAGACAAAAACACATCAAATTAGCCCCATCAACTTTTGTGTATATTTGGCAGCAATAAAACAATAAAAATAAAAAATAAAAAAGGTATCCCTATATTGTGTTTTTTTTTTTTTAAAGCGGGTATACTGCCAACTTCTTCTTCTTTTTTTTTGAAGGTGTTTGTCTATGGAGTGTCAGAGCTGTCAAACGACGTTGTCACATAAACATGTCACGTGGGGGGCTGTGATCCAAATATCTAGCGCCCCCCCCTGTCCGCCGGCTGACAGGAAACTAACGCCTGCCTCGGCTTTAAACCCTTCCCTCCGTCGCCTCGCACAGTGTGAGTCCTCGCAAACAAACAAACAGGAGACAAGAGACGGGCCCGATCCTTGCATGTCGAAATCGAGGCTCTTTGAAAGAAACGACGATGAAAACAAATAAATAAAATAAAAAGTAAAAGGAAGCACGGTGTAACAAGCAGAAACTGTCTCCCCACTTAACTACCCATCGCTTTTTCTTTTTTTTCTTCTTTTTTTGAATCGCATTAGAATACATGAGGACTCCGAGACAGCGAGGTGCTCTCCCCTGGTTCCTAATGTATGACTATTTCATATGGACAGGAGGAAGAGGAGGAGGAGGAGGAGGAGGAGGGGGAGGAGGGCGTGAGAGAGGGAGCTGTCTGCGGGGGTGATTGACACGGGCCCACATTAGGAGCAGCTTTTGGAAATGGGTCCGTGGAGACCAGGCGGACTCGGGTCCGCCGGAAAGGAAACGGGGTGTCTCCGCGAGGAGCCGTGCCTTCTTAACCCCGCTCATTGGTATGCCGATTGTGCGGGTATATGGAAAAAAAAAAAAAAAAAAAAAAAAAAAAGCCAGCCCGTGCTTTCCAAACGGCACGGCCCTTCCAGACTGCCCCACCACCACCACCACCACCACACACGACACAATCCCACCGAGGACCCCGTGACGATATGCAGCGTGGAATACTGAATCAAAAAACAGGCTCCCAATTAATAATCGCATAGTTAGTTCGGGGGGCTTTTTTTTTTTTTTTTTTTCAACAGAGAGAGAGAGCTACTAGAAGTTTCAGCGGGGAAAAAGTTCCTCCCCCCCCCACACACACACACATTAACACACACGTAAGGCGTCAAACATGTCAGGATTGAGCTTCTAGTGCAAATATGAAGGCCCCTCCGAGTCTGTCCCTCCCCACATGTGACAAAACAGGCAAAATAATAATAAATAAATAATTAAAAAAAAAAATGTTTAAATTCTTTTTCTTTTTTTTTTTAGATCTTGCTTCTTTCTGGTCTCCGGAATAACATGTCAGCCATCGAGACGTACTCCCGCTGTCAGGTAAGAAGACAGAATATCACTTTACCCTATTGTGACTTTGAACTATGTGACGGTAAGCAGACAGATTGTTTTTGTCACGCGACTAACTGACCTCGGACCCCCGGCGCCGTTTCTCGTTTTCAAAACTCTTCCCTTCCCCGGCGCGTCTAAAAATATTCCCATCAGAAGCACAACTGATGGAATTTACAAGACCCCTAATGTCATTGCAAAGAAAATATCACCGCCAAAACATACGGTACATATTTTCGTCTTTATCATTTCGGAAAGGGGGGTTATCATTTAGCGGGCTCCGGGGGTCCAAGGTGAGACAGGAGTATTTGAGTAAGCCTAATGAAAGGCAGTATAAAAGGTGCCTCTCGTCGCCGTTTGAAATGGGCTTGTTTTGTGTTTTTTGGGCTATGTTACATGTGCTGGCACTAATTATACAAGCGAGGTAGTCCTCGCGCAATTCAAACGAGAGAAACTCGACCGTTTTTGACATGTTCATTTAAAGTTACTAATCAGATGTAAATATGCAAAGCAGGTCCCGGTGGGATTTCTTTGATATGCAAATTGAAAGTGCAAACAAAGGTGGGCAAGATGAAGGCTTTTTTTTAAATTTTTTATATATATATATATATATATAACAAAAAAAACCCCAAAAAAACCACTCAGATGGTATTGTCATGGCGTTGTGCTGTAAAAAAAAAAAAAAAAAAAAAAAAAAAGAATAAAATGTGAGATACCGCCACTGAAGTACAGAGAGAGGACAAAAACATTTAAATCGTGCGCTTAAATTTCTTAATCAAGGCTACGAGATGCTAAATCGTGCGCGCGAGATAACTTTATATATAAAGAGGGAAAAAAAAGTCAAAGTTCGCGTGTGGCGACGTTGTTGACGTTGACTCACAACAACCCTCCGCATCGCTCGTATTAGAGCCAATCGGGTCGCGGTTGGCCTTGTTGTTAGCCGGGTCTGGCCAATCGATGGCGGATCGGGGTCGCCGATGCATCCGACCTGCCGGAAATAACACGAGTCGCTGTCGGCCCTGTTCGGAAAGATGTCTTCCGTTAGCTGCGGCGGCTAGGCTAACGACGGGGCCAGCTGTAATATGTAATATGAGGGATGCGAAGGGGCTGCCGTCGGGCGTCCCGTCAGACCGAGGCCGGAGCCGGCGGCGCCGCTGCGACAGAAAAATACATGGCGGCGGAAACCCGCAGCCAAATTCCTGACTCGTGTTCATATATCAAAGGTCCGATACGGATCTCGTCCCGTTCGCCTGCATTAGAACATGTAAACAGGCAAGACGGTGCTTCCACCCGCCCCTTCCTCCTCCTCCTGCCTCCTCCTATCATAACAGCAACTTACTGGCCAGTTATCTGTTTGATGGGATGTAAAGGGAAGGTCAGTGTTTCCATAATTCACCCCAGAAACCATAAATCACATTATATGATCTCCTCTCTGTTGGCGTTGTTGGCGTTTCACTCTGAATATAGAAAGCGACCAATCCGCCCGCCGTATAATACGGCACAGGTGTGGTTTTAAAAAAAAAAAAAAAAAAAAAAAGACTTTGTTTGGACGCTCGGATTAATCGTTAAAAAAATTAAAAAAAAGAATCTCTCGCGCACGCCCGCGAACGCAATCATCATTTTCTGCACGTTTTAGGATGGCGTCCGGCGTCCGGCGCTCGCCAGACTGCGAGCTGACAAAAAGTCCCTTTGTGGTCAGCGATGGGAAGCAATGGAGGGAAACTGACTTTTATTGACACGCGGCTGTCAGAATGGAGACGGCGCCGCTGTTCATTTCCAATTTCAGCCCGCAGATTGGAATCGGCCGCCGGGCTCTCCGGTGTCTCAAGCACCATTTTCTGAACCCATGGTGTGGAAAACGTGATTTAATTCCTGTTCAATGCCTTTTCATCAGATTCTCCATCGCTCTAAAATCGTCTTTGTGCGGCATCGTCTTGGAGGAGTAATTGTGCATCGGCGGCGGACGGTGGAGTGCAACATCCCACGGTAAAGCCGGGGGTAAAATTACAGCCGGACGTTTGAACAAAACATTTGAACAGCAACAACATTTTTTTTTAATAATAATAAATAATAATAAAAAAATTAAAAAAAAAATGACACGAGGGAAGTTGTACCTTCACGCTACGGTGACGTTACTGATCATTTCTCGCCAATGAGAAATCCTAACGCCCGTTACGATGTCGTGGGATTGTTCCTGCTTCGGTCACGGCAGCGAAAACGACGCCAACCGATGAAAAGTGGCTGTAAACCGATAGCGGGCCACGCGATCAATATTTTAATCACATTGTCTTTGTCGTGCACCTCGATGCTGCTCCCTCACCAACGACGCGCGAAGTGGAAGGTAAACAACCACCGGCGGGGTGGGGGTGGGGGGGGGGGAAATTCAGTGGTTTGGGACCCGGTTGTCACGGAGATGGGTTTGTTGTCATCACGTGACCGAAGAGTGAGGAACTGCTGTGGCTCTGCAGAAGTGCTTGCTGACAGTGACGTCACCCGCCGGTTTGTGAGCTGCCGGCTCGAGGCCTTTTGGGGTCACAAGGGACCACATTTGGACCCCGACGACACCAAGTCCCGCCCACTGATAGCAGCAACCTGACTGCACCACAAGCACGTCAATCAAACATACCCCAAATTTTTTTTTTTTTTAAACTCTTTTTTGGGGTGTATTTTCTAATTAATATTATACAAGTAGCTCCGACTCCAGAGATCTGATTGGTCAACTGTAACATTTGGAATAAATCAGCATAACAGCTGCTCATCACTAGAAAATATCACTCCGTCTCCTCAACGGGAATAGATAGTATGAATTAAATTTGATATAATACGCGATATAATGTTGTTTTTACTTGTTATAGGTCTATTAAATGTGACCCGTTTGGTGAAATCGGTGCTCTTTTGGTCCTTTTTTTTGTCCCTTGCGAGCACCCGTACCGTCACACCACGGACAGCCGCCGCGCACTTAAAATCCTGGCGGCCGCATCGAGTGCATCTATTTTTTTTTTTTTGCGAGTATCTTCATGAAAGCCAGACTGAGCTAGCTGAGCAGTTCAGTGCTTCTACGTGCTGTATTTATTCAGTTTGAGAAACCATCTCTCGAAGGCGATAAAAACGGAGGGGTCGGCCTACTTCCTGGAGTGGTAAACATCGCACACGTTACGTTGTTTTCCAGTTGTTAGTCACACCCCATGTGTCGCTCCCTGGAAACGGAGGTCACTCTAACTAAAAAAATAAAAATAAAAAAAATAAAAAAGTTTTTCGCCGCACATCATGAATACATATTTTATTTAGACGGTAACTTGTTTTATATATCGCGATATTACACGAGAGGGCGACGCTTTAACGTGATTATTGGCCCCGACGGTGACGCGGCCAGGACCGAGGCGCATGCCTATGACTCTCACTTCGCCTCGTAATAAAACAGGCTTTTCGGTACCGACAACCAAAAAGGATGCTACCGAGTCTATGACACGATATTAATTAATTATTCGTGAACACAGCAAGTGATTGAAAATCAAATAAAACGAAAAATTCAACAGGATTCCTACCTCGCCTGTAACAGCGGCGGTGACCGGTAACCGTTAGCAGTCCGTCCTCCGGGTCATATTCTCTGGTCCTCGCATCTTGACCCTCGTCTCAGTCGAACTCTCTTCCCGCGAGATTAACTCCGAAGTCCACCGGAAATGAAACACTTTTATTTTTCTCGTTACTTCTCCAACGTAAACAAGAATTATTATCATTGTTATGCTTCTTTGCAGTCTAGACAAACCGTATAATATGATGGAAAGAATGTAGCTGTAGAATATGAAATCATTGCCCTGACAGAGTAAAACATTAGCTTAAAAAAAATTAAAAAAATAAAAATTATTATAATTGCACAAATATATCACGTCAACTGAACAAGGAATATACGTTTTTCCACCAGACTGGGAAGGATTCGCACATTTACATGGAGGAAATACACTCACTGACCACTTTATTAGGTACACCTTGCTCGTACCGGGTTGGACTCCCTCTTGCCTTCAGAACTGCATTAATTCTTCGTGTCATAGATTCAACAAGGTGCTGCAAACATTCCTCAGAGATTTTGGTCCATATTGACGTGACAGCGCCACGCAGTTGCTGCAGATTTGTCGGCTGCACATCCATGATGCTAACCTCCCGTCCCACCACATCCCAAAGGTTCCGATCTTCTCCTGTCCAATGAGCCGGTGTGAATTGTCGCCTCAGTTTGCTGTTGCTAGCTGACAGGAGGACCCGGTGGTCTTCTGCTGCTGGAGTCCGTCTGCTTCAAGCTTCCACGTGTTGTACGTTCAGAGATGGTCTTCTGCATAACTCCGTTGTAACGAGTGGTTATTTTAGTTGCTGTTTCCTTTCTATCATCTGGAGCCAGTCTGGCCGTTCTCCTCTGACCTCTGACCTCTGGCATCAACAACAAGGCATTTTCGCCCAGAGAACTGCCGCTCGCTGGATATTTTCTGTTTTTCGGACCGTTCTCTGTAAACCTAGAGATGGTTGTGTGTGAAAATCCCACTAGATCAGCAATTTCTGAAATAGTCAGACCAGCCCGTCTGGTACCAACAACCAGAACCTCGTTCTGATGCTCGGTTTGAACTTCAGCAGGTCGTCTTGACCATGTCTACGTGCCTCAATGCATTGAGTTGCTGCCATGTGATTGGCTGATTAGATGTTTGCGTTAACGAGCAGTTGAACAGGTGTACCTAATAAAGTGGCCGGTGAGTGTATAACCAAAATAACAAATGTAAATCAGGTTATTATATTTAGTCGATGAATAATATGGACTGGCTGAGGTCCGTTTCCTACCTGTTTTGGTTTATGGCTGTTGACGAGGTTGTTTAGACAATAAATAGTCATTTATTATTATTTTTATGGGGATAATTTCACAGTAGAGAAACAAATAAAAAAAAGGAAAAAAGTTGCATTACCATTAAAAACTAGCGTCTAGGTAGAAATCAGCTGCTTCCTGGATGTGGATGTGGTGGAGGAAGTTCCTGGGCGTTTCCATTGACAACAGACTGAGCTGGAAGACCAACATCAACGCTGTCCATAAGAAGGAGATGAGGAGACTCTTTTTTTCTTGAGGAAACTTCGATCCTTCAATGTGTGCAGCGAGATGTTGGAGATGTTCTGTTGTGGCCAGTTAACTTCTCCTGCAGCAGCATTGGAGCCGGAGACACCAACAGACTTAACAACCTGGTTAAGAAGGCCGGCTCCATCACTGGCTGCAAACTGGACAGTCTGGAAAAGGTGGTGGAGAGGAGGACGCTGAGGAAACTATTATCCATATTGGATAATCCTGACCACCCTCTCCACCTGCTGCAGGGACAGAGGAGGACGTTCTCCTAAAGACTCCTCCAGCTGCTGTCACAAGGACAGATACAGGAGATCATTCCAGATTTTTTTGATTTGGATTTTATACACTTTATTAATCCCGGAGGGGAAATGTCTTCACTACAGCAGGGGGGCTCTCAGGGGGGAGCTGCTGCAGCAGGCTGCCACTAGCACGGCGCCAGGTAACCTGACCTGAGGTGCATGTTTTTGGATGATGGGAGGAAGCCGGAGAACCCGGAGAGAACCCACGCAAGCACAGGGAGAACATGCAAACTCCGCACAGAAAGGCCCAGGACCGGATTCGAACCCGGAACCTTTTTTGCCGTGAGGTGACAGTGTTAACCACTGCACCACCGTGCCACCCAGATACAGGAGATCATTCCTGATACAGGAGACCATTCCTGCCCGCTACAATCAAACTGTACAATAACTCACCTCTGGCAAAATCCATCACACATCATCATTAACACTGTTGCACTGTTTTTAAATAAATTTGTAGTATCGTATTCTATTTTATATGCATATACATACGTACATTGCATATACTGTGCATCTTTACATTTTTTTTATGTTTATACCTTTACTACCTATATTTTTATTCTGTAATTTGTATTGCCTTATCTACCATGCGGCTGTAACAAAATAATTGTCTGTCTGTCTGTCTGTCTGATATACGGAGGTACGGTTCTCCAGCTGGTGGCCTTTATTTCTATTTACAACAACATCCATGTGCTGGTCATACATGAGCAGTAGAAACAACTGGTACTAAACAACAGCGCGTTAGAAGAAGAAATGCGTCGCAAATCTGTCACGTGAACACCAACAGATGAGAAAGTGACACCTGCTGGCGTCACTCGGTTATTGCAGGACAAGCCGCACGAAACATACTGGCACAACAGGTGGCGTGGTTGAAAATGTAATTTGTGTGAAAGAAAACCCATTAACGTATTTACAATAACGCGCAAGCGCTATAACGTTTGTAAAAAAAAAAACTCTATTAGGCATTTTTTTTCATGATAAACTCACAAAAAACAGCAAACGGACGCTTACGGCATGCCTGGCAAGGGTTTATCTTTACGCGTGTTCCTCTTGTTTCCGGTATCCACTTTGAAGCCGTGTTCACAATTGGCTATACAAAGCGTCAATCATCGCATGTGGCTTTCCGATTGGCTCGATCTGTACGCAACAGCGTTAAAGGCCGACACTTCTGTTCAACAACGACTCCGGTTGGTTACTGCAGGCTAGGGCACAGGAAATGGAAGCTCCTATTGGTTGAGGGAGGTGTCAATCAAACCGGCAATACGTATTCGTCTAAACTGGTTTGGCGCCGTTGGCCCACGGCTATCTCGCTAAGCTACAGGTATGACTGAAAATATGACATAAATTGCGCAGCAGAAGATCGCGTGTGGATGTTTTTTTGCACTTTTACTGGACCGGGACCTCGTCTACTGGACTTTTATGGATCATTGCTGGACTATGAGGCTTTATTGGTGAGTTCAGGCTATGCTGTAGTGTTGTTGTTTGATGGCGGGCTGTCAAAGCTGTTTACTGTGGTATTTGAGTGCATTTTACTGACTACACAAAGCAATATGACAACTTCAATGTTGCTTGAGGGCAAAATGTTCTTCTGTATCTGCTGTCAAAATGTCTTTGGTTGTCCTCACCCACTCTGTATAAGAGCGGACTGCAATACCACCGAGTGCGACTAGGTGTCGTCTCCGTAGACTCCCATTCGAGTTCTCCACATTAAAAATACAAAGTCAATATAAGTTGTCATTTCATGAAGTTGCTCCTTCTTATCAGTTTTCTTGGGGTACCATCTGAAAATAATCCCGTCGTTGAATCGAAAATAAGCCTCAAAAAGCCGTGTTGTTGTTTGATTGACAGGCCTGTGGTGCAGTCCGGATTTCTGCTACAGGTGGGCGGAGCTTCCCAATCAGGTGCACTGCTAGCTCCGCCCCCCGGCTCGTCCAAATACGGTCACTTCTGGTTCCAATTTCAAGGACGAAACTTCAGTCACATTTAACAATATCAGAATAATATTATAAAATATGATAATATGGGTTATTTTTTTATTTTTATTAAATAAGCCTCCAATCACTACTGCTATTTTTGTTTTGTTTTTAGTTGGATTATTAAAAAGAAACCAAATGGTCAACAGAGCTGAGGCCCAACACTGCACAGCAAATTCATATTAAAAACGGGCTTTAAATATCATTTTTAATACACCCTAATTGCTTCAGGACTATAAGAGATATATCGCATCAAATCTTGTACGTTTTTCTTTTTCCTACTTGTTGACGGGGCTATTGTGGCCGCAACTATGGAGAGGGGGGGATGGGGGAGGGGGGGAAAATAGAGCGAGGGATTTATTATCCTGTATTGAAGTTCACCCCAAAAGAGCTAGCATTTCACAGGAGCTGCACGCTGACCTTTCCGACAGCCCAAAAATGTCATTGAAGGTTTAAGGCAAAAAGAAATCCAGTCGTATTTAACCAAGCCTTCAAAATCTTTGACATTTCTTCTGATGTTGCCACAGGATGGCACCCTGAAGACCGAGCGCGACGGCCGTCTACACATACAGGCTTTCACATGGAAGCAAACGACCACTATGAAAAGAGAGGATTTAGAGATATGGCATCTTCCATGATGGAAGATATGATTCTTCTCTTTCTTTTTTTAAAATTTTTATTTTTTATTCTAAAGCCTCTCTTTGTCTACTTAGTCCCTCACATGAATGGGTTATTAATTAGCACACAGGTCATGTGGCAACAGTTTTTTTTTTTTTTTTTTTTGTGAAAGTTTACAGGCACGTCCCTCCAGCAAATCTCCATCTTTGCGATGATAATAATTGAAGCGAAACTCTGAAATAATTCCTGCGATTTGTCGTCAACAAAGAAGCTGCGTAAAAAGTAAATAGTTTCAAACAAAACTCGCTTTATTAACAAAAGCTATCTCCTCGTTTCCTCATGGAAGCGGCGGGTAGTTGATGGAAAATGTGTCCTTCACAATTATACTTTTTAATTGATTTTAATGCTTATTATCAAAGGAGGTGATTATTACATATGACTGCAGGTTAAATTAGTTCTATCCACACGTCAAGTTGAGAGACTTCACTTAGTTTTTGTGCATCCGGTCGGTCTATGTGTTGAATGAACATGAATTAAACAGCATCTGAAGCTCTTATTTTGAAAGGCCGATGTAGTCGTTGTTTCTAGGTTACAGTCACAGACTGTCTGTTCTGTGAAGTTGCGTCACTTTTGAGTTTAAAAAAAAAAAACTTTTAGCCTCATGCTTCTCTAAATTCAATAAATAAATATATATATATATATATATATATATATATATATATATATATATATATATATATATATATAAAGATTAGAACTAAAATATTTCCGTGATGGGCAGCAGGATTATTATCACAGGAAACGATCGCGTATTTATTCCTTATTCCAGGTAGAGCTTGAAAAAAATTCCCGCAATTTTCACGCAAAAAAATTCACTTAAAACTTCGCACATTTTTGAGAAAATCCACCGCGAAATCAAACAATTTTGATCACCATAAAAAAAAACAAAAAAAAAACGTATTTACATTTAAATCTAAATTTATTTCGCTACTTAAGCTTTGGAGTTTGTATCACCCCATCTGTGTCCCCCCCCCCCCACATGCACGCACACACACACACACACACACACACACACACACACACACACACACACACACACACACACACACACACACACACACACACACACACACACTTCACTGAATCAGTGCGGTGTCAGTCCACATCTTCCCTGCCACTCACTAAATTGGAGAGAGAGCTGCTCGGCGCTCAGGCAGAACTAAACTAGGAAGTGCTAAAGCTGGAGGCAGAAACGAGGGACAAGGAGGAGGAGGAGGAGGAGGGGAGGGGAAGAGGGCAGGTTGTGAAAGAGAACACAGGGGTAGGGGAGGAGGTGGTGGTAGTGGTGAGGAGGAGGACAACACACACACATACACCACACACACACACACACACACACACACACACACACACTCTACACCACTGGATACCACTGCGGTGGTCTCCTCACTGATTCACATTCCCCCTAATCCCAGTTGGCAACCTCTTGGACAGGCACACTCACTCCACACACAAACAAATGCACACACACACACACACACACACACACACACACACACACACTCACTCTTTCAGTAAAACGGACACAATGGTGAAGATGGGTTTTCTGGGAGGCTTTAGTCGAGATTGAAGTCTTTAGACTCGTGTTGTCATCTCAGCGGATTGACATCACCTCCAGGAGTAAAAAAAAGAAAAAAGAAGAGGCCGAGAGGCCGCCGAGTATCGGAGGCGCCGAGGCGCTAACCCTCCATTTAAGAAACGGCGAGGATATATGCTATTTACTGAATCGAGCGAGCGTTTCAATAAATAAATGTTGATTTTTTTTTTTTGGGGGGGGGGGGCGTTTTATGTGCAAAATATTCCGTAACAGGTCAATCAGTTTTTAATTTAGTGACATTTTTAGCTATAAAAACTCAACTGTGTAATTATTTGGGTGATAAAAATTCTTCCAGTGCGACCTTGAAAGAGTTTTTTGAGTTTGATAAATGCCCTCAAACATACCGCTATTTGAGGCCTAATATCTCATGATCGAAAGAAATATTTTGGATAAATATATTCTTTAATAAGAAGTGAATCTGGCAAATGACACCATTTTGACTCAGAAATTGAAATTGAATGGAAGTCTATGGAGGCTTCTTCAGAGCCAGCCCCCCCCCCCCTCCCCTAGTGGGTGTCAGTGGTATTGCACTTTCGGGCACTCCCGGATTGGTTTTCACTTTTCAGAGGTTAAGTACGTCTTTCTACACGTAGCATCCGGGTCTGACAAATGAGGCCGATGCAGAAGCGTCTTAAGCTGCAGTACCACCGAGTGCCACTAGAGGTCGGCGCCAAAAAAGCCTCCGTAGACTCCCATTCAACTTCTCTCGCAAAGTCATATGCGAAAGTCCCTTCTTCTTATTAGTTCTGAAAATCATTCATTAGATATCAGGCCCTTAAAAAGCTGTGTTTTTGGTGTCTGTTTGATTGACAGGCCTGTGGTGCAGTCAGGTTTTCAGCTATCGGTGGGCGGGGCGTGGTATCCTCTGGCTTCCAATTAGATCGACGTCACTGTCGGCCTGAAGGATCCATTCTTTGCTCCGCCCCCAGTTTGTCCAAATATGGTCATTTTTAGTCAACAGCCACAATGCGAGGCCTCAAAATGGCAGTTTGCCATCCACATGGGTGATGTCATGCTTGAATATTCGCTGCCCCTCAGCCCTGTTGTAAATTCTTGCCCTGGTGGTCACTCGGGGTATTGCAACAGGAAAATCAGTATTTTGTGCCATGGACGACCATTATAAAAAAATAAATTAAAAAAAACCTCGCATAACCTGATTTATTATTATTGATATAAATTGCAAACCCACTCCATCGCCTCATAAATGTCAACGACACAACAGTTTGTATTTGCAGATTGAACTTCAGCACAAGGCCTCACTTATTCCGGTTATTATACGTGTAACGTTTTGTCCGGTGTCGCGTAACAGCAGAAACTGGTCACACGCTACACGACAATACATATTAATGCCAAAAAAAAAAAAAAAAAAATTCATATTAGAGATGAGTCCTGTAAACAAGGCGGATCTCCGTCCTGACATATTGTGTCGGCGCAGAATTTAATCAGACTTATTCTGTCGGTCACGACAGGAGACTCGGCGTGGCTGTTTAATTTCTTCTCTGTGAATATTTGAATTCCCAGCATGATAATGTGATCCTTTTTTTTTTTTTTTTTTTCCCTCTCAGCTGTCACCAATTCCCCCCTCCCAAAAAACAACAACCCTGAAACGTGTGAAAAGCAGAGCCTGGCAAATATTCGCAATATTCATTAAAGCAGCAGCCGTTTATTCCTGCTGTTTCCCCGCGAAAAGCATTTTCAGACCACGGGAGCTAAAAGCTAATTCATTAATTCAACATTTTACCCTCATTATTTTACGGCACAAAAACAGCTTTTCATGTCGAGCTCCCCGTAACCTCTCGGCCTTTTCTTTTCTGGGTCTCCCTACGATCCATAAAGTTTAGTGTGTGTTCGCCAGCTGGTCGCTAACTTTTATTAGCTGCTTCATTAGCTTTTGTTTTCCATCAGAATTACAGGTGCTAATTGAAAATGCACCTGACATGAACTGAATTGTGGGTAATATCGTCATGTTTTCACCCGCTATCTGTTTTTTTTTTTTTTTTTCTTTTCTTAAAGGCAGCGTAACATTTTGTAAAAAAAATAAAAATAAAATTCTCCTTAAAAAGTTTTACATGACGCTGTCTGAACATGATGCTCTGATTCGTAAAATATTTTTAGCCGCATTGTTATTATTTGAGAGCGCGATAACGTGCTTTTAAAAACATTCAAACAAAAAAGTTTTGCGAAGATTCTTAAAAAAAACTAAAAATTTCTGGAGAATTTTATTTTGAAAGATATTCCTACTGCATCACTTCCTGTCGGGTAAGCTACTATATATATATATATATATATATATATCCTCATGGTATATGTTAAAGAAGCTGGTGGCTATTTGTTTTCAAGGTTGTTGTTTTTATTGGATAACAACAACTTCAGACTACCTGAAGGTTTGTTTGTTTGGTTTTTACTTTTGTTTCAACCCGGAAAAAAAAAAAAAAGGAAAAGTGTTGGGAAAAAAGACGGAAACCCTTTTTTATTTGTGCGACCTCACGGCGGAATCGGAACCGACAATATACGAGCGTCTTGTGTCCATACACGAAATGCATTATTTATACAGCCTATATAATAGAGGATTACTTCGGGCGCTTATTTTTTTTTTTTTTTTTTTTTTTTTTTAAATCAAAGTTTGACACACCGGCTCGTCTGGCTCGCCGCCAGACTATAGTTCCCTCCATCTGGCCGGCGAACATGAAACATGTGCATCTTTATTCCCACTCAGACTCTCGTCGTCGCGTGTAAACTTTGACGCTTACCTGTCAAGGTTTATTATTAATTTTTCTTGTCACGGTGGAAACAATAGCGGAGAGAAAAAGAAAGGGGAGGAGAGAGTGGGAGGGGGAACAAATACTCGTTCGGAGAAAGATTTTTTTTTCTTCTTCTTCTTCTTCTATATGAATTAATTACAAATGCTGGGAAATGTCAAGTATAGATAAAGCTTAATACCCTGTCTCCTCCCTTCTGCAACAAGAGAAGCTTTTAAATGGCTCTCTGCCAGCCCCTATCTGCCAAACGACACCAAGGTTACCGGGAGAAGCTGAAATATTCATAATATATGCAAAACCACCGCTGTCCATGGACAGTGTTCATTGGAATTCAAGAGCGAGCTTCAAACCTTTGACAACTGCTTAAGTAATTAGTTGCTGGGAGAGCGAAACCCCCCCCCCCACCACCACCACCACCCCTCCCCATCCGACCCCCCCGCCCCCACTCCCTCCCCTCCGCATAGCAGCCGAAGCAAATATTAGAGTTGTTTTTTTTTTTTAAATTTTTTTTTTTTTTTAAATCTTTTTCAGTTTGATAGTATAATTGAATGTGTTTAGAGGGAGGTTTGTTCTCCTAATCGAAATTCATCTAAAGGATCGTTTGATACGGAATAATCCGTCGCTTCGGATTCGGTTCGAAACGCCCCCCCCCCTCCCTTCCTCACCCCGAAAGGTTTTGAACCGAGAAAAGTATTTTGAAAAAGAAGAAAAAAACAAAAAAACGTCTATTTTTGTTTTATCTCATTTGAATCCATAATGAAACAAATCATACATGCAAAGAAAAAAAAAAAAAAAAGAGTTGAGAAGAATTGTCAAAATCAAAGATCTTCTATTTTGCGCGAGGGTCAACTCCGCCCCCTCCCCTCCCCCCACCCCCCGGGAGGGGTGGAGTTAACGTGAGCTTGGAAGGTGGGCGTCCTCGGCCGTATGTTTGACTTCCAGATTTATTTATTTAAATGGTGGTGGTGGTGGTGGTGCTGGTAGTGGTGGTGGTGGTGGGGGGGTGCGATGTATTATTAATAGCAGACAACAAAAGAACAACATGTTTTGTGTCGAAAACAATAGCAGAATTCAGTGTTGGACACGGGCCTGAAGCTGCTCTATCTACCCCACCACCCACCACCACCCCCTTTACCTCCGCCACGACTCTCTACTCGCTGGTCAGTTTCGTCAAGGCTGGGGGGAGGAGGAGGAGGGGGCCGCACAATGAGAATCATCGCCCGAAATTGGAGCGGAGCCAAAGCCCATTCAAAGAAGCCTCCCCGTGCCTAACGCATTACCCCGGCTTATTAATCTGAAGAGACCGTGTTTTTGTGTTTACTAAGCACGATTCGCTTCTAATTAAAGTGAAATAATTATACTTCAAAGGGGATGCGGGGTGGGGGCGGGGGCGGCGGCGGGGTGGGGCGGGGCGCGGGGAAACCGCTCGAAAAGAGGAGAGCAACCTCTCGCCGTTGTAACCGACCACAACAATGCAGGACAGCGAGAAAGAAAAAAAAAATGAATCACTTGGCTTCGGCCCGGAGATATTAAAGCCTATTTATTACACAATATCACAGGTGGGGAGTGAGTGGGGGGGGGGGGATCCACGTAATACGCGGCACCGCGTGTTAATTAACATTCCCGAACACCTGCACCGTCGTAAACAAACAAAACGACTCGGTTTCACCGCGAAGTCTCCGCGTCGTGCAGGTTCCTAAACTTTCAGCGCGTTTCAATTGACTTTTCTTCTTTTTGCTTTTTTTTGTTTTTGTTTCCTTCGCAGTTTATTTGTGTTCAGAAAGATGCTATGAATTAAAAAAAATATACATATAAAAAAATTCTGCATCATAAATGTTTCCATTAAAGTTACAAATAATTTTTTTTTTTTTTAAAAATGGACGCCTGACTCCCGAGGTATGGTTCAGCAGCCACTGGCTGGTGTGAACAATCGGACCACCCCCCTTTTATTTTACGAGCACAAGTGTCCTTGTCCTTGGTAAGGCGAAGGTCGACGCGCCTCCCTCCCTCCCTCTCCCTCTCTCCCTCTCTCCCCTGCTGCGGTGCTTCCACCGGCCATTCATTTGGGCCCCCGTGATGGCTCCTAATAACATCTCCATCACATTAAAGCTCCAAACCAGGCTGAGGAGATGTTAATACTCCCCCTGCACTCTCTGCCGGGGGAAAATTGGTCATGTATTACAACAAGTGCTTTTTAAGAGCCCCCTTTTCTTTTTTTCTTTCCTTTCTTTCTTTTCTTTCCGCGGGGCGCCCCGAGTCTATGGGAAGCGGCGGATATCCACGGCCGCCCGCACGCCGACTCTCTTAACACGGGCGGATTTTCAAGTTGTGACAGTTCAAGGGAAGCGGCGCCGTTAACATATTCAGAATGGCGCCGCGGCAAGGCCGTTCCTCCAATTCCTCTTTGCATCGCCGCCGCTTCGGCTGACAAGGTTGCCTGCGTGTGTGTGTGTGTGTGTGTGTGTGTGTGTGTGTGTAGTTTTTTTTTTAGTTTTTTTTTTAAAGGCAAAAGATTAGAGAGGAATGCTGTAAACACTCGACTCAAAAAGCAGGGGGCGGGGAAGGGTGGGGAGGCGGAGGGGGGGGGGCTTCTGAAAGGATAATGCAAAATTTACAACGCGGACGGATGAAGTGGGAAGTCGTGTGTTTGTGTGTTAGTGGACGTTTTGTCTGTAATTAGAGAAGTCAGACCAACGTAGGGAAAAAAAACAATGATGGTAAACAGTGTCGATTACTTAAAAAAAAAAAACCCAATTGATTTTTGTAAAAGAGGAAAAACACAAATGTAAAAAAAAAAAAAAAAAAGTCACTTTTGAGACGGTCCCTAACTTAACATTGTCAAATGATGCCAGCCTGGTATGACCAGCCCCAAATTATACTTTATATGTCATTTAAAATGTGGGTGTGGCCGCGCTCCGATGAGTCGAACCGTTGAAACTGGTGAAGGAGCCTTTTAACCAATCAGGACGGGCCGCCGTATGACGCAATGATACGCGCCCAAACTCTGCTTGGCCACGCCCACTGGTCTCTGATTGGTGGTTGAGCACAACTTAATGTAAACACGCCTCTACGGATGCTATTCTTTGATCTATTTAAGGGCATTTAGGATGAATGTGTGTGTTTCTATTGTGGTCAATGGGGAGAAGAAGGAAAAATAAACAAATAAATAAAAATAGATCCATCAATCTGTTATTGGTTGCCATCCCAGAATAATGTATTTAGATTTTTTTGTTTTGTTTGTTTGTTGTTTTTTTTGTTTGGCCCCAATCCCTAGTAGATAGATGGACAGAGGCCGTGGTCCTCGGCTGGCTGTCGCCATGGTGACGGGAGGGATTGATGGCCGCCCATTGGCCGGTGAAGATGTATACATCATGTCCGTCCACGGCTGCTGCGTCCAGATGGACGTGGGCCATCCATTGTTTGTCAGGGACACAGCTGTCTGAGAAGTGTTGTCCTCCCTCTTCTCCCCTCTTCTTATGGCGCTAACGAGTTCGTCCCCCCCCCCCCCCCCCCCTTCAACCGCCACATAGGATGAGGTCGCCTATATGGGGCTGTTTTGCTTCCCGTCAACGCACGAGGAGATGAAGATGTGTTCTTGTCTCCTGTCCTCCTGGAAAGAAAAACATTTTTTTTTTAAAAAGAGGATTTTTTTTTTTGTGTGTGTGTGTATAACATTATGCTGCGTGAGTGTGGGACTTGAACATTTTAAAAGGGAGTATTGTGAAAAGGGTGAAGGATATGGTTTAAAAAAGAAAATGGGTTGTGCTGCTGTTTCATTTCCAAGGTTTAATGAAACTGGTGAAGTGCTGAAATGTTTATCACGCAAGGATGAGGTGCGTTTTATTTATTTATTTATTTTTTAACGCGTACCTTACTTAAAAGTAAAAGTACAGATGGACCTGATATTTACCGGATATTTGGAGGTGGGGCCGGAGAGGGGGGCGGGGGGGACTACTAGCGGTGTATCTGACTCCATCCGGTTGGAAAACCCGCTGCTAACCCACCTTACAGCGGTACACCAGACTGCACCACAAGGCTGCCAATCAAACCGACATGCCCACAAAAAAACGTATTATTTTTATTATTATTGTTTTCAGGTCGGGTTCATGTTTAAAAAGCTTCTCGGAAGCCGGCCGGTGGATTATTTTTTTTGAAATATTTTAAATGTTTTATTACCTTTTGATGGAGCAGCTTCCAGCGTCGGCGCTGAGCCGACTTCACATCCGATCAGGAGAAACCGTCTCATCTCATTTTCCCGGGCGAGAACGTCCAGAGGCCTGTATCTCCCCAAAATTGGTAAAAAAAAAAAACAACCAAAAAAACCCGACTTTCTTTTAACGGAAACGCACGTGACAAGCGAACGCACGCACACACACACACACACACACACACACACACACACACACACACACGCTTACATTCCAGCCAGCCAGCCAGCTAGTTCACGGCTTGGCCCCCCCGTGGTGAGAGGTGGGACCAGGGAAGCATGGAGTTATTCACTGTCTGCCTACTTGCTTCTAATAGTCTGGCTCAGCGTGACTGACGCTGCCCCCCACCCCACCCCACCCCCACCTCTCTCAGCAGTGATTGAGTGTATTGATCCGCCGCCGGCCTGCTCCCTGGACGCCGTGGCTGGAAGGATACCGACAATCAGATCCTTCACGGGGTGGGGTGGGGGGGCAGGGGGGGAAGAAGAGCCCTCCTCATCTGCTTTAATCATCCGATCGATGATTAGCGCCCCGCACTCGTACGTGTCTTTCGAAGACGTCTCCGCTCGCTGTTCGGTTTTTGTCGTGTCTTTTTATTTGATTTTGTTTGTTCCACCTTTTGCGCCATCGGCTGTGGCCTGTGTGTGTGTGTGTGTGTGTGTGTGTGTGTGTGTGTGTGTGTGTGTGTGTGTGTGTGAGAGCCAAAAAAGGAATATTCTTCAAGAAAAAAAGGGCGGGGGGGTTGGGGGGAGAGGGGGTAGGCCTTTTTTGCTGACCAATCTTTCTTTTTTTTGAGCGAAAGTGGGGGAGACAGAGGGAGCGCTTGATTAGAGGGAGAAGAGGACAGAGGCAAAGACAAAGACGGGCGGGTGGGTGGTGGTGGTGGTGGTGGTGGTGGTGGGATGTAATGGAATTTGACAATAGGAACTGTTGAATCACCAGCTGCTTTTTTTTTTTTGGTGTGGGGGGGGGGGGCGTTTGGGACGTGTCCAAAACAGTCCCCCCCCGCCCCCCCCACCTCCCTCCGCCGCCGGGTAGCCAATGGTGCACTTCTCCCTCCTCCGTTCGCCCGTTGATTGGGCGGCAAATTGCTCCCATCACCTGGCGCGAGTCCAACTCCCGCCGGTCAAAGCTTTTAATCTGATCATTATCCCGCCGCCGCCACAGCTTCTGTTTGCTGGAGCAAGATATTGTAACTGATTGAGTGGAGCGCCGTCGAAATTTTCTGGAGCCCCCCCCCCTCTCTCACCCGCCCCTCCCCACGCCGTTGAACCGTTAAAATGTGCGGATTATCAGAAGTGAATCACGTGACTTCTCCCTGTACGCTCTACCTCCCAGGCAGACCCTCTCTTGTCTCTCTTCTTTTTCTTTTTTCCTCAAATCCAGTTGTTCCCATCCCAAGGTTACCCCCCCCCCCCCCCCTCCGACCATTTGACTCGCCGTCTCCCGCTCGCCGGACAGCGGCCGTCCTACGGTTCTCGAATCCGAAAAAATGGACGGGGGTGAAAAAGGTGGCCGAGCCGAGGACGGCGGTGCCAGAGCAAGACAGGGACGGGGGGGACGGGAGGGGGGGGACGCCCGACTCGGCAAAAGTTCCATAACATCTCGGTGAAAACTTTTTTTTTTTCCCAAGGCCGCTTCTTCCGACAACAACTTTCGACGCGAGAGCGACTCGCAGGAAGTCGCCGATCTGTTTCCAGTTGCTGGCGTGAACGCCCCCTCCCCCCCGCCCCCCCATTTCACGAGTCTAAAGCACATGATTACCCCTCCCCCCCCCTCCTCCACCCCCATTTCAGTCGCGCACGAGGACAACAACCATCCCGACGGCTCCTGAGTGCTCGTTTTCAATTACCTCCGATTAGGAATTCCGGCGTGTTTTTTTTTTTTTTTTTTGCCGCTGCCCCCGTCGAGGAGAACCCACTCCTGCTGCCCACCCGCTAACCTACGCGCTCTCGATCCGCCGCCCGAAATTGGGCCGAGAGCCCGTTAAAAAAAAGAAAAGAAAGAAAAAAAAGAAAAAGAAACACGGCGGCCCGACGCGGAACAATGCGGTGATGTAGGTTTTTTTTTTTTCCTTTTCGAGAGCGTGGAGAGGCACTTCAACGGAGGAGAATCGGCCCCGCGACTCGAGAAGCGAGGGCGCTAGGAGGACGGCGGTGGCGGGGAGGAGGTGGGGGACGACGAAATGACTGTTTTTAGAAGATCCACTTCTTCCTGATGAAGCGAAAATCGTTCACCCCCCTCCCTCTCCCACACACACACACACACCCGGAAAAAAAAATGGGCCCTTGTGGACGCGGAGGATAACCAACACTAGAGACGGTAGTTATTGTTCGAGTGGCGTTCTCTAACTTGCAAATTAGCCCCCTTTTTAGAAAATCGGCGTTTGGAGGGCTTTTCTCTCCCGGTCCCTGAACGCACCACTCGAAGCCGACGAAGCCGAGAAATCAGACGCCGATAAATGGCCGACGGAAACACTTGTTCTGATTGTTTTTTTTTGGTTTGTTGCTTTTTTCGGTTTTATAAGAAATTAAGTGAAACAAAGAGCCCCCACCCTCCCCTCCCCTCCCCCCACCCACTCCTCCACCCGTCGTCCTTTTTAAGCGACTGATGTGCGACATCGGTCTTCACTAGCGCTTGGCTGACAGTCGATGTCCGTTTCGGCGGTGACACGAGATGACCCCCCATCCCTCCCATCCCCCCCCCCCATTTGTTTTTCGCCTTCCACGAGTTGAGGGAAGGCGTCAATGGTCGCGTCGCCTCCCCGTGACAAACAGGAGGCAAGGGAACCAATTAGTCGCGACGGCTTTTAACGTACCCCCCCCCCCACACACACACACACACCCCCTCCCGCCCCCCTCAAACCCGGGAGAGACGAGACGGCGAGCCGAGGTTTTCCTCGAGTCCACCGCCGGCTTAATTATAAAGAGCCGATGTTTTCCCAAGGCCGACGCATGCAGACATATGACTAATTCATTCTCCTAGCATGAATACATTGAGTTTTTTTTTTTTTTTTTTTTTTGCATGCGACTGTGGTTTAGATTCCTTTTTTTTATTTATTTATTTTTTTAACTGATGACAAGGCATTTTGTGCGTTTAGCATTCAGACAGAATTTCTGTATGATTTCTATGTTGATCCAGTTTGTGCGAAATGGAGGTGCTTCTTCTTTTCCCCTGAATGAATCATCCATTTGCATCCACAAAAAAAACAACAGCAACAAACTACAACTTTGGCGACTCCTTAAAAGTACGTGAATCATTTTTTAAGTGTTATTGTATGACGCTGTGTGTGTGTGTGTGTGTGTGTGGGAGGGGGTGATAAAGATTCAAAACCTAATGACCCATTCAAATTTTAAAAAAAAAAATACACAACCTGAGAAGTAGTTTGCGTAGTCGCCCAGCAGATGGCGCTCTAAAAGAATTATTTTCAAGCGATCAAATGCTTTTCAGAATGTGTTGAAAACTGCGTTTTCCTTCCAAAACACACACAAAAACAAAAACAGGTGCCAAACGCTCACCGGATTTTTCTACGTAACGTTTTAACATCGCCGCGGCAACGAAAGCTGTCCAGCATTCCCACGCTCTTCCCGTGACTGATATCTTGTCAATTTCAATCTCGGGGGCCCAACAACAACAACAACAACAACGTGACATAGCCTCGGCCCAAGAAAACACAAAGTGCAGCTCCTTTAGCTTTTTAGTCTTTTTTGACAGTGATGGAGGATTTTTTTTTTTCCATGGTGGATTCTTCTTCTTCTTCTTCTTCTTCTTCTTCTTCTTCTTCTTCTCCTTCTTTTTTTTTTTTTTTTTTTCGTCTCGAACAAATCATCTGCAGGGGCTGTTGCTGACTTGTTGGACTTCGCTGTGTAAATGGTTCACCACATATGGCAGCTGCAAGCTTTCCGGCCAACTTGTTGAATTTGATGGATAGTGAAAAGGCCTTCGGGCAGCGTGCGTTGCCCCCCCCCCCCCCTCTACCTCCTGCTTCGCTTTCCCTCCTCTCCGCTCTTTGTTTCTTCGCTCCCTGCCGCCTATTGATTATCAACAACTTCCTCTCGACAACTTCGCCGTCTCTCAATACCTCCTCTCTCTCCGCGCCGCGTCTTCGCCGCTCTGCCGACTGTTGGAGGATCTCCAGCGCTCTCTCAAAAAAAAAAAACACAGGGTCTGAGTCTTCACAAAGGGTTGAGGAGGGCTGGAGCTTGGTGTGTGTGTGTGTGTGTGTGTGTGTGTGTGTGTGTGTGTGTGTGTGTGTGTGTGTGTGTGTGTGTGTGTGTGTGTGTGTGTGTGTGTTTTCAAGCACAGCAGAGGTGAACGGGGAGAGGTCTTGTGTTCCTGGCACACGATTCCTTCAGCACGCTGTCACGTCTCTTCAACTCTCCCCTCCTCTGATGTTACCTGACAGGTTAGGGGTGTGTGTGTGTGTGTGTGTGTGTGTGTGTGTGTGTGTGTGTGTGTGTGTATACAGCAGTTGGGAAGGCAGGCAGGCCAAACAACAGGATATGGATAGGGTCGAAAGGATGCAAGCAAAGAAACGAGGTGAGCCGAGTGTATATGTGCATCTTATGTGAAAGTGTGTGGGCATTTCTTTGTGTGTGTGTGTGTGTGTGTGTGTGTGTGTGTGTGTGTGTGTGTGTGTGTGTGTGTGTGTGTGTGTGTGTGTGTGTGTGTGTGTGTGTGTGTGTGTGTGTGTGTGTGCGCCACGGACAGGAGAGGGTGTGCGATGGCAGTGCCTTCAGGCTCCTCCAGGCGTAAGAATCAGTGAGCAGGTGGAGCGCACCGGCAGCGCTGTCTTCTGACGAGTCCCCGCCGTCTCCTGTTTTGTCAGGACCCCTGGAGCGAAGAGTGTGTGTGTGTGTGTGTGTGTGTGTGTGTGTGTGTGTGTGTGTGTGTGTGTGTGTGTGTGTGTGTGTCGGTGTGTGTGTGGAGAGCGGCTTCGGATGCACTGTGATCATTAGGATTCACAATGGCTTTGACAGCGGGGCTCTCGGAGCAGCGGACGCAGCATATGCCCAGGGAGATAACTGGTTGCCTGACTGGTTATCTTACTGCGTCCTAAGCACCCACCCCACACACACACCCCCTCCCTTCTCCCCTCTTCCCCTCCCCCAAAGAATCCTTTAATTCAAATGGACGACTTTTTATTTTTTAACGTCTGAATTATTAGTTTTGCTCGCGAAAGTTGCAATTTCATTTTAAGGGAATATTCTGCTGCTGCGAACTCCCTTCTACCCAGGAAGTGTGTGTGTGTGTGTGTGTGTGTGTGTGTGTGTGTGTGTGTGTGTGTGTGTGTGTGTGTGTGTGTGACTATCCGAGGTGTGCTCAGGTGGTAAAGAAAGGACGTCCTAATAATAGCCCCCATGTCTCCACACTACTGGTCCACAGGCTGTAGCCGTATCGATTCTGCCTCGTCGGCGTTTGCCCGGCATCGTTATAAGACCAGATAACCGAGTTTTGGATTCCTCCGACCCGAAGCCGGATGAAGCCGAACGCCCTCTGGGAAGAAGAAGAGGCTGCAGCGATTTTATTTATTTATTTTCTGCATTATTTATTTATATTCTCTTAATTGTTTGTTGTGTTAGTTGCGGCCACGCTCGGAGGCGAGCTTCCCCCCCCCCCGGGAGGGCATGAGGGCGAGGCCCCTCCGGCCCGAGGTCGCGACCTCGCCGCACACACCAACACCGATGGCAACGCGCCGAAATGGCGAAGCAACAGTTCCCCCCGAATGCACACAGACACACTGAAACGTTCCCGTTATATAAACGCAGACAAACCAATACATTCCACCTGGGGGGGGGGGAGATCGTAAATACGGTTTATCGTACGTTATATTAACATCATCATATATCCGTTATGTGCTCACAGGTTGTTACCGTTTTGTTTTTAGTGAAGATAAATAACGACGTACTTTTTTTCCCCCCATTGTAGCTGTTTTCCGTTTTTTGGGGGTTTCGTTTGCCTTTCTTATTTCCGTATAAACGGAAATTCGCACCGACAACGTTGCTCTGTCCTTGTGTTTTTTTTTTTGTTGCCTCGATTAAAAACCCATTTGCAATATAAAGAGAAAACCCAATCAAGCGCCACGAAATCCACTCGAACGCCGACTCGACGTCCGTCGTCAAAACGCACCGCGAAATCCTTTTGACCTCTAAATGTCGTCTCTAAAAGTGTAAAAAAAAAAAATTTTTTTTAAAAACACAAACTTTACATCGTATCAAAGGATCAAACATACTTTAAAAACTCCACAAGAACTGTGTTGTTTTTTTTTTTTACGTTTTTTTTTTCTTTTTTAAGAGGTGCATAATAAACGCGCTTTGATTCCTGCTTAAGTGCCTTTTAATCGCTCGCCAGACTGTAATCATTCGTAACCGCGAGAACCCAAATGGACTTCTCCATAAAGAAAAAAAAATAAATCTAAAAATCTTCCCTTGCACTTCAGCTTTTTTTTTTTTTTTATATATTCCCTCCTCTCATCTGCAGCGGCGGATGTTTTATCCTTTGATCTACAGTACATTAAAGTAATACTGTGGGCTTGAAAAACCATTAGATGGCCTTTTCCGAAGGCAGCAGGTCCCTTTTAAAAGCACAATGAACCTCTGTACAGATCAGGTTAGAAACTTAGTTAAAGGCACAATAACACATAGTCTCAAATTAGTCTTAAATGGTGTTAGCCCTCAAATAAGACCGTTGACTCTTGACCTGTGCTGCAGCGGTCCAATTACACCTACGGCTTTTTTTTTTTTTTTTTTCGTCCGCCAGCCGTTCGAAGACTCTTTTCCGATTCAGTCGAGAGTTAAAAAGATATATATTCGCATACGCCGTGTGTTTTTGTCTTCTCCGCCCGCCCGCCCGCCCGCCGCGCTGTCCGTCCGTCTGTCAGGGTGGGCAGGTCTTGTTGAATAGTGAGTGGGTCATCTCCCTGACGGAGCTCAACTGGTAGTTGTGGCAGCCTCGCCACGGCTGGCTGGCTCCGCACAGTCACCGGGAGACGGAGGGGGGAGGGGGAGGAGGGGGGGTCATCAAGTCTGTCCTCCCGCACACACACACACACACACACACACACACACACACCGGTGTCGCCATAGACACACAACACGCACCTGTGATGATAACAACAGCGAGATGGAGTCGTAAGAGGATTGTAAATCGCCACACACACGCACACACACACGCACACACGCACGCACACGAACACACACGCACGCGTGCACGCACACACAAATTTCAACTGAAATTCAGACTTAATAAGCGGAAGAGTTTCAAAACGCATTCATTGGCGTTTCTTTGGACTCGTGTCCGAACACCACGAGGGTTAAAGTCGTTTTTAGCACGTTAGCTGGGGTGACTTTTAACTCACAATGTGGGTTTATTCACTTAAAACTCGCTGCTCCTTATCAGTTTTCCGGCGGTCCATCTGAAAATAATCGCGTCATTGATTAGAAAATAAGCTTAAAAAAGATGGGGGGTTTTTTTGGGGGGTGGGGGGGTGTCTGTTTGATTGACAGGCCTGTGGTTACGGTTATTACGGTCGGGTTTCCAATCAGATCGAGTCAGATCCACCGGTAGCTCCCACCCCCCCTCCCCCCAGCTCGTCCAAATATGGTCACTCCCTGCTCCGGAACCAGCAAAGACGGCGCCGGCCCAGAATCCCAAACCCGAGGCTTCGTAACGGCCGTTCCCAAACCAACGGGGTGACGTCGCCGCCGGTTACCGCTTGCTTCACTGCTACCGGAGAATCCAACTTCCAGTTCCACTTTGATATATTTTGACCGCTCCGCAAAAAAAGAAAAGAAAAGAAAAAGGAGACATAACCCGACCAGTGATCGTCCCAGTTATTCCATAAAGCCAACAGTGTTTTAATCTTCTCCGCCACTTAATGTCCCATTTAAATGTCCCGCAGCCTTCACATATGAATCATGAATATCTGCACCCGGGGGTTGGCCGGCACAGTCTATTAGAATACATCACCGCCCTACCAGGGGACCACTTTGTGCATCCCCCTAAAAAAAAAAAAAAAAAAAACTATCGTATCTCCGCCGTGTGAGAGGGAGACATGACTTCATGTGTCTTGTGATGTAAGTATTATTACAATTCATGAAATTCAAACACTTATGGCAGGGCCATTAATTTGAACCGCAAGCCATTGGGGAGAGATTTACAGTGGAGTTAAGGGCGATCACACCATTAAAGGGACTTGGGAGGAAGAAAGAGAGGAGAGATAAACCGGAGCTCCGCAACGGCGGCAGCAGCTGTTTGAAAAAAAAAAAAAAAAGTTTCTTTCTTTCTTTTTAAAAAAATGTTTTTCATGTATAAGTGCAGCAATTCATATTTCTGTTTTCACGCTCTCGGGGTCGACTTTGCGCAACGTTTCCGTCCGGATTAGTGGAGGGAATTGTTGCATTGGTGTGTGTGTGTGTGAGGGTGGAGGGGTGGGGGTGGGGGGTTCACCAGTTAAAACATAACCCCCCCCCCCCCTCCCCTTTTGCACTTCGGCCTCCGTCTCTCCAGCCCGCATGCAAAAAAAAAAAAAAAAGCACTGAATTTTGCATGAGCGCCGGAGCGTATAGCGAACCGGACGCCTATAGTGTTGTTTGCTGATACTTCCTCGAGGCGTCTCGCTCGGCGCGGCCCATTCTTGACGGGAGCGCAAGCAGCTGAGGCCTGTCTCCGCCCCCGTCCGCCCCCCCCCCCCACCACCACCACCACCACCACCAACACAAGTCAGTGCTCGCGTGATGGTCTTGTTATAACAGGCCAGCGCCAAGAAACAAACGGGCCAGAGGTCAGGACGCGCAGAAGTGCCCGCTTGGAAAATATCGGGAAGCGTGCTCCTAAAGCCGATGTTCTTGGAGAGTTTTTTTTTTGGGGGGGGGGGTTTCGTTTCGAGGGAATCGATATTAGCGGTGTTACTGCGGTGACGGGTGGAAACTTTTACGCCATATTTAGTGAAAGATTACATCGTCTGATGGGGGGCAGGAGGGGGGGGCGGGCTACATCCAGGAAAACCCGTTGAATAGCTCGGCTAAGTCCAAAGATAAGAGAGTACAACAAACGAAAAATGCGACTTTGTTGGCTTCACAGGAGCTAGCAGGTGTGTTTTACACGTTTTGCCTCGAGTAGGCGTGAAAAGTACACGCTTTGACCGGGGTTGAAGAAGTGGTTCAGTCCAAAGTAGGGAGGCAGGTTGGGGGTAATTGGACGATTCAAATCCCAGGAAACTCGGGGGTCCGAATTCGTAAGAAAGTAACGCGGATTTCCTCGAAGGAAATCGTTCCTAAAACCAGAACCAAACAGTTTTCCTTCAAATCTTTTTAAATCTTTTTTTTTTTGGTGGCTGAACCTCTAAAGGCGCCTTACTCTTCACGCCCGGGTGAGGCAAAACCGATCTGATTGGGTACCTTGAGGACACTATGCCCCGCCCACCTAAAGCGGACTGCACCACAGGTCAATCAAACAGATCCCCCCCCCCCTATCTCTCCCCCCCAACAAAAAGGCCACTTTTTGAGGCCTAACATCTAATTAATAACAGAATTATTATTATCATAACTAATCAGAAGGAGAGAATTAAGAATTTGGGTTCTTGAGCCAACCCCTGGTGGCACTCGGTGGTATTGCAGTTTCATAATGCGCTTCCAAGCACGGGCGTTCGACAGATTTCCAAATATATATATATGATTTTAACGTGAATATAGGGGGACACTACGTAGCCCCGGGACAACTTCCAGTGTGGATACCAGGTCGTGTTTACTTCCTTTACTTCCTTTTAATTTCGACCCCACAGAGACGCAAACGTACGACCGGCGAAGGAAAGACGCACCGGGTCCAAGTCGCCCGGATTTACTCTCAAAGGTTCCCCCGACCGCGCAGGTTGTCAACTAAACACGGCAGAAACAAAATAATTGCAAAACCACAAACCAGAATATATATACATATATATATTTTTTATGTATAGAAAGAGAGAGATAAAAAAAAAGCCCCTTCGTGTGGAGTGTTCCAGTTGGGACCCGGCTGACCGTAAACCCTCCGCCACCGCGCTCACTATCATTTGTCACATGGTCGCAGTGTTATGGGTTCAAACAGGAAATTTGCGACGGCTCGGTGCACTCCGGGCAGCGCGGTTTTCCATCTCCGGCTCCCACGCACACACACACACGCACACACACACACCCCACCGGCCCACTTTCATTACCCTCCAAGGTATTCAAGGTAGTCATGGCTGCTCGGGGGGAGCCGAGTCCCGTCCGTCGGACATTTCGTACGAGGTGTCGCCGGACGGCGCGGCCGCGTCTCTCCCGACACCCCTTCCCGTCCTCCGGGCGGGACCCGTAAACCTTTTCCGAAGATCCAAATGCGCGTTTCGATCTTTAGCGCCGCGAGAGTCGAGGAAAAAAAAAAAAAAAAAAAACCCCGCGAGGAAAAACGGCGTTTTTTTTGTTTGTTTTGTTTGTTTTTGTTTCCCCAAAGGCGCTAACGCCAATTAAGCAAATTAGCGTCCGTTTCATTTCGCCGCGTAGCGCCTTTGTTTACACGCTCAAAAATTCCCGGTTTTACGCGGTGTGTAATTTTTTGTTTTTGTTGGAACGTGTAAACACGGTCGGGGAAAGCGGGCCGTCTTTCCCCCCTCCCCCCCCCTCCCTCCCTCCCTCCGAGGAGCTGCTTTGCTGCTTGCTGCTGTAGTAGTGTAACTTCAGCTCCATTGAGCATCACCCTTCACTGGCTCTGAGGTATCTGATTGAGTCCATCCATGTGGAGCGCTATTGAATCAAAAGAGTAAACCTCAAGGACATGGTCCACCACACACACATCCACTGTGCGCAAGAGAGGAGGAGGAGGAGAAGAAGGAAAAAAAAGTCCTCACATGTATAAATGACACTGTATTTCAGGCAGGTGCGCGCACACACACACACACACACACACACACACACACACACACACACACACACACACACACACACGCAATGTAATTTACAATCCAGGCAATTACATTACAGCAAGTGGAACGTCTCAAATTATTGCACTGCAGTGATTTACCTTTTAATCCCGGCATGTGTAATCTGTTGCCTCACAACCTTTGCCGCGATGTTGTTGTTGTTGTTTTATATCATAATTATATCGTTCTTGATTGTCAGGCGTCGATTTGCATTAGCAGGGAGAGAGAAGAAGAAGGAGGAAAAAAACAAAAAAAAACAACAACAAAAATCTTTCAGAGATGCCGCGAGACGGACCGGTCAGCAACAATAACCCCGGCGCTGCCCGCCGCGGGAGAC